>NC_051178.1:64825317-64865373 GCF_013339695.2 Rhipicephalus sanguineus | reverse complement strand
GTGTTGGCCGGCTTCTCCGCAGTGGTAGCAGAGTGGACGATGGTCGGGGGGGCGCGCCAAACGTCGGTCTTCCTCGGCGTGTATCGCTGACCGGCTGGCGGGTGGTATGACGTCGGTGGTGGCGGCGGTGGTGCCTGGCGGCGGAACTGCTGGTGCGGCGCGGCGTCTTGACGTGGGCGAGGAGGGGGGGGGGCGTTGCGTCGGGCTGCAGCAGCATAGCTCATTGCTTGCAGCTGCGGCGGTGCCGGCTGAGGAACACCCAGTGACTGTTGGATTTCCTCGCGTACAACGTCCGCAATCGACGTCACTTCGGGCTGTGCAAAAGGTGCGAGCTTTCGCAGCTCCTCTCGCACGATGGCTCGGATCGTGTCGCGCAAGTCGTCGGAGCCGAGGGCATGAACTGCTGCGCTGTCTTTGAATGCGCGGCGATTGTACTGTCGTGTTCGCATTTCCAGCGTCTTCTAGATGGTTGTGGCTTCGGAAACAAATTCCTGGACTGTCTTGGGTGGGTTCCGCATGAGCCCAGCGAAGAGCTCCTGCTTAACTCCTCGCATGAGAAGGCGAACTTTTTTTTCTTCGGGCATGGTAGGGTCTGCGTGGCGAAACAGCCTGGTCATCTCTTCCGTGAAGAGCGCCACGTTTTCGTTCGGCATCTGCACGCGGGTCTCGAGCAGAGCCTCAGCCCTCTCTTTGCGGACGACGCTCGTGAATGTGGTGAGGAACCTGTCGCAAAAAATGTCCCACGTTGTCAGGCTTCGCTCTTGGTTCTCGAACCAGGTCCGAGCGGCGTCTTCTAAAGCGAAATAGACATGCCGCAGCTTGTCTTCGCTGGTCCAGGCATTGAAAACGGCGACTCGGTCGTAGGCTTCGAGCCAGCTTTCCGGGTCTTCGAACGACGATCCGCGGAAGGTTGGCGGCTCCTTGGGCGTCCGGAGAAGGATCAGTGCGGGCGGCACAGCGTCTGTGATCGTCGCTGTGGTCGAGGTCAGGATCTTTGTTTGCCGGGTCTTTTCAGGTAGAGGCCCGTGCTCTGGCGGTAGACCTTGTTGCCTGCGGCTTGCTCGACGATCCGGGTTTTCTTTGCCGTCGTCCTCCTCGCGGCTTGGGCTTGGGTCAGCGCTTCGCGGGGGCGTCCGGATCATGGAAGAAACAGCACCTCCACGTCGACGTCACGTGGTCGTGACGTCGACGAAGACAACAGGCAGCACGTCCGAGATGAAACTGTTTATTTGGCCGAACTTGTGGCCAAGAAACTGAGAACTAGAACTACAGCAATACACGCTGTACAATGATAGCGGCAACAGGGCGTCGTCCGGCGATCAACTGACAAGCGGTCAAGCGCGTCGGCTTTTATACAGGCGCTATGGAACTTTCCAGCAATACCGCTGGTGGTGGCGTTATCTCTTGACAAAGCTGGAACATTCGCGTGCGGCGCGCAATCTTAACAAAGCGATCTACTAATATCATGAAGCTTCTCGAACACTGCTTCGCGGCCAGCGTCGAGCGTCGATAACCGTCCTTGCTGGTCAAACTCGAACACATCAAAATAAAAGAAGAAGCGGGCGTGGTAATAGCGTCAACCTGTCCTCTCTGCGAAATAGGCGTGGAGACTTGCATCATGAAACTGGCAAGATTAGTGACAGTTGGGCGGCCAGCGAGAAACCATGCAGATTCACAATCAATGAATTTTTTTACATCAAAAGAGAATATTTTGTGAAGAGGAAGCTCAAAGGTTTTGGATGCGGCACAAAGAAGGGAAATAGGGCGGTAGTTCGAGACGTCACTTTTACAGCCAGACTTAAATACTGGGAAAACACGAGCAGTTTTCCACATGCTAGGAAAAGTTGAAGCGTGCAGACACTTATTAAATATGGTAGTCAATACTGGTACAAGTATACTGCCATAGGCTTTTTGTATGGCAGAGGGGATGCCATCTGGGCCAGCTGAAAAGGATGGTCTCAAGCGCTTAATGCATTCTGAAACGGAATCTTCATCTAGCGACACAGCATCAGCTGTGCCAACTGTCTTAACCTGTCGACACTTACTAGCTACAGAGGCTGAAGACTTATAAACAAATGAGAAGTACTACTACTACTACTACTACTACTACTACTACTACTACTACTACTACTACTACTTCTACTACTACTACTAATAATAATAATAATAATAATAATAATAATAATAATAATCAATCAATCATTTATTTAACGTGCCCAGGAACAACCGTAAGGTCTTTGTGCAGGCGCACGCAAAAATAAAACAACAAAAATAAACAATACAATTCAGACAGTCTTCAGAAATAACAAGAGCAAAAACGCGTAGATGAAGAGAAATGAACCCAAAAGGGAAGGAGTAAAATAAGACAACACGAGAAATATTGAAGGGGAATGAAAACTAATATTGCATATATATATACAACTATGCGGAAAGACGGAGAAGGAAAGACTTTGTACTTTGTGCCATACTATGTAAAGACAGTGCAAAGCTCGGATAAAAACAAAGACTGTGGACTATGGCAAACGTCAAGATCAAGAAAATTAACATTATAGAGATTTGTATTCTGGAACGGTAGAGTGTTGGAAGAAGCAGGCGGGTACATTGCCTATTCTCTCTGGTTAACTAACGCGGAGTCCGAAAATTAACACAATTGAGAAGTACAGGGCATGATGTGATACCATGAACTAGCTTGTAAAGAAATAACAGATCAGAACGATTTCGTCGGCAGTGAAATGATGGCAATGATAATAATCCAGCAGTATTTGAACGAGATCCAGAGTGATTTCTAGCAAAGCGATGGTTATATATGCTGAGGAATTTTTTCTGGACCCGTTCAATGGTGTTACCGCTGGATTGAGCAATGCCATTCCATATCACGGACGCATACTCAAGTTGTGGAAGACATATTGCGGTGTACAATTTGTGGAGCGCTATAGGAGAACTGAGTTCTCGAGATATTCTGCAAACACATCCGAGAGAACGAAGGCCCCGCATAGCAGCACGCTTAACGTGAGCAGAAAAGTTTAACGTGCTATCAAGAACAACACAAAGATCACTGATTTCATAAACCTTGCATAACAAAACAGAATTGACAGAGTATTGAAATGACACGCTAGATGTTTTGCCAGTGATAAACATGAATTTTGTCTTCGCGGTATTCAGAGAAAGGTTATTGCCGCAGCACCACTCGGAAAAAGAACACAAATCTGACTGCAGCAAGCGACAGTGGCTAACTGAATGAATTTCCCTAAAATATCTTGATGTCATCGGCATACAAAAGGAAAGAAGAATTACGAATGACAAAAGAAACATCATTAACGTAAATTAAAAATAGGAGTGGGCCTAATACCGACCCTTGAGGGACCCCACTAGTCACTTTATACAAAGAAGAGGTTTGGCCATTTACGGCACGATAACAAGATCTATCGAACAGATGTCTGTGCAAGAGATTTACAATCGACAAGTCAGCGTCAAAGTGCGCAAGTTTAACCATAATCAGTGTGTGGCTGACTACGTCAAAAGCCTTGCTCAGGCCACAGTAGATTACGTCAACCTGTCCTCTCTGAGAAATAGGTGTGGAGATCTGCGTCATGAAACTAGCAAGATTTGTGGTAGTTGAGCGGCCAGCCAGAAAACCGTGTTGATTAGGAATCAATGAGTTTTTCACACTAAAAGACAATATGTTGTGAAGAGCCAGCTCGAAGGTCTTTGATGTGGCACATAGTAGAGTAATCGGGGGATAATTAGAAACATCTGTTTTAGAGCCCGACTTAAATACTGGGAAAACACGAGCAGTTTTCCACATGCTAGGAAATGTGGAAGTGTCCAGGCAGTTATGAAATATCGCAGGCAAATATCGTAGGCGTACTGAGGCAAATATACTACCATAAGCTTTTAGTATGCAGAGGGGACGCCATCTAGGCCACATGATAAGGATGGTTTTTTAGATGCGAAGTATCTTATGGCGGAGTTCAATCCGGTGGTCGTGGTGGTGTGCGGCGTGACCACCCTTATTGTGTATGCGCATACCCTGCCCCCCTCTCCACTTCCCTCCCCTCTCCACTTCCCCTCTCCCCTTCACCCTCTCCACTATTCCTCTCCCCTCCCCCTCTCAACTTTCTCTCTCAAATCCCTCTTTCCACTCTTCCTCAGAAACGCGGGCTAGACATGCCGAAATTCTCTCCTGCGCAACGCCGCGATGAGCACCAGCGCATGCGCGTCCCCTCCCCCTCTCTCTCCTCTCCTACGCTGCCCCCCTCTCGCACGCCTGCCGACTGCGTTCCCTGCTCGCCCTGTGAGAATTAACGGCCAGGCTAGAGGGAAGACAAGACGCGCGTAGCGTTCCTCTTCGCGTTCCACGACGCGAGGTCGGTAGCATGCCCAAAGAACGCCAACGGAACGCGATCGTGCAAGTGCTCTGGCTTCGCATCGCTTCATGGTCCCCCTTTTAATAGTAATAAGGATAACAATAAGGATGGTTTTAGTAACAATAATAATTATAATGCATTATTATTATTATTATTATTATTATTATTATTATTATTATTATTATTATTATTATTATTATTATTATTATTATTATTATAGTTTAACCATGAATATGTACCTAAACGGTCTAGCAAAAGCGGAGAGCCCTTCAGACTACTGGACTCAATGGGGGTAGAAGTGCATGCCGGCGCTGACTGTTTTGCCACGCATTTCTCATCCGTTTATAAGGCCTCAGACTCTAGCACTGATATCAGACAACAGCCCAAGGCGGTTAGCTTATCCAGTGCTTTGTCGCTGGATGAAAATCTTATCTGCGAATGCATTAAGCGCTTAAAACCATCCTTATCATGTGGGCCAGATGGCATCCCCTCCGCCATACTAAAAGCTTATGGTAGTATATTTGTCCCAGTACTGACTACGATATTTAATAACTGCCTGGACACTTCCACATTTCCTAGCATGTGGAAAACTGCTCGTGTTTTTCCAGTATTTAGGTCGGGCTCTAAAACAGATGCTTCTAATTATCGCCCGGTTTCTCTACTATGTGCCACATCAAAGATCTTCGAGCTGGCTCTTCACAACATATTGTCTTTTAGTGTGAAAAACTCATTGATTCCTAATCAACATGGTTTTCTCGCTGGCCGCTCAACTACCACAAATCTTGCTAGTTTCATGACGCAGATCTCCACACCTATTTCTCAGAGAGGACAGGTTGGCGTAATTTACTGTGACCTGAGCAAGGCTTTTGACGTAGTCAGCCACACACTGATTATGGTTAAACTTGCGCACTTTGATTTTGACTTGTCAGTTGTGAATCTCCTGCAGAGCTATCTGCTCAATAGATATTGTTATGTAGCCGTAAATGGCCAAACGTCTTCTTTGTATAAAGTGGATAGTGGGGTCCCTCAAGGGTCGGTATTAGGCCCACTCCTATTTTTAATTTACGTTAATGATTTTTCTTTTGCCATTCGTAATTCTTCTTTCCTTTTGTATGCCGATGACATCAAGATATTTAAGGAAATTCATTCAGTTAACGACTGTCGCTTGCTGCAGTCAGACTTGCGCTCTTTTTCCGAATGGTGCAACGGTAATAACCTTTCTCTGAATACCTCGAAGACAAAATTCATGTCTATCACTCGCAAAACATCTAGCGTGTCATTTCAATACTCTGTCAATTCTGTGTCCTTATGCAAGGTTTATGAGATCAGTGATCTTGGTGTTGTTGTTGACAGCGCATTAAACTTTTCTGCTCACGTTAAGCGTGCTGCTATGCGAGGCCTTCGTTCTCTCGGATGTGTTTGTAGAATATCTCGAGAATTCAGGTCTCCCATAGCCCTCCACAAATTGTACACGGCAATATGTCTTCCACAACTTGAGTATGCGTCCGTGATATGGAATGGCGTTGTTCAATCCAGCGGTAACACCATTGAACGAGTCCAGAAAAAATTCCTCAGCATATATAACCATCGCTTTGCTAAAAATGACTCTGGATCTCGTTCAAATACTGCTGAATTATTATCACTGCCATCACTTCACTGCCGACAAAATCGCTCTGATCTCTTATTTCCTTACAAGCTAGTCCACGGTATCATATCCTGCCCTGTACTTCTCAATTGTGTTAATTTTCGAATTCCGCGTAAGTTAACCAGAGAGAACAGACCGTTTAATGTACCCGCCTGCTTCTTCCCACACTCTACCGTTCACAGAATACAAAGTCTCTATAATGTTAATTTTCTTGATCTTGACGTTTTTCATAGCCCACAATCATTGTTTTTATCCGAGCTTTGCACTGTTTTGACATAGTGTGGCACAATGTACAAAGTCTTCCCTTCTCACTCTTTCCACATAGTTGTATATATGCAATCTAATTTTTTATTCCCCGTCAATATTTCTCGTGTTGTCTTATTTTACTCCTCCCCTTTTGCGTTCATTTCACTTTGTCTACGTGTTTTTGCTCTTTTTATTTCTGAGAACTGTCTGTATTGCATTGTTTATTTTTATTGTCTTTCTTTTTTGCGTGCGCCTGCACAAAGACCTTACGGTTGTTCCTGGGCACGTTAAATAAATGATTGATTGATTGACTGAATTCATCGTCATTATTATTATTATTATTATTATTATTATTATTATTATTATTATTATTATTATTATTATTATTATTATTATTATTATTATTATTGTTATTGTTATTATTATGGCTCCCAGTCGGGATGCATGCTTGCTATGCTCCTGCCCGTTTTTCGGTAAGCAGCAGTTTTTCCGCTGTGAAAGTTGTTCTAAACGTGTTCATGCGAAGTGTGTAACCTGGCCTGATGAAGAGCTGCAACTTCTGAAGTCTGGATCGCGCTCATTTTGCTGCAATTTATGTGATCTGAGCAGTTCTTCTGGTAAGCCTAACGAAGACAAGTCGTCGGCGTGCAGCGATGAGCACTGCAGCTCTCAAACCGGTTCCCTCTCCACGTGCACCCCTCCGGGTGGTGACCTCGCCGGGCTGCGCCGCCTCCTCCTCGACGCGTTGGAGGCAATCTCGTTCCTCAGCGACGAGGTATCCCAACTACGCGAAGAAAACGAGCGCCTCCGTAAGGATCATTCCCGCGGTGTTGAACAACAAGCCCGTGTGGTCGCCTCCCTTCGTGCAGAGGTCCGCTTCCTGCGTGAGGAGCTGACGCGCCGCACGGCCGCCGTGTCAGTGAAGGCACCTGTGATCCCTCCAGAGCAGGTGACCGTTGGCCGATCTGTGACCTCCAAGCAACCTGCGTACTCTGAACAACCTCTGTCCAAAATTCTTTCATCTTCGAATTCGCCGCCATGTGACGTAGACACGTCCGAGCGTGTCAGTGTGATGCCTGCGACAGCCTCTTCTGCAGCGGCAACTGAGGGTGTAAGAAAGAAGAAACCCGCCTCGTTTGGAGCATTGAAGACATCCACTATATCTGTAGCTCAGCGGCCACAACGGCCACAACGTCCAAAGGCCATTTTTGTTACGAAGCTGAGCCCGGACACCACTGCTGCTGACATCAAAAAACATATTGCTTCATTCGATATGTCTCCCATTTCCTGCCGGCGACTTCAAACAAGATTCCAGTCATATTCTTCATTCTATATCGAAGTTGACGAGGAAACGCTACAACGCCTGAATGACCCTTCGATGTGGCCCCTCGGATGCCTCTTCAAGCCATTTCGTGGGGAGCTGCGCAATGACATGCTTCATCCCTCTGAGCTAGTGCCTGGAATCGAAAGTGCCGTGTAACGTAGACATATTCTACCAAAATGCTCGGGGTCTGCGTACCAAGACACTGGAGTTTTTCTCTAATGTTCTTTCGTCTTCTTTTCCTATTATCGCTATTTCTGAAACCTGGCTCGGCAGTGAAATTCCCTCATCGGACTTTTTTCCCCCGACCTACACCACCTTCCGCCGTGACCGAGATTTCAGTGAAACCAGACAGAAAGGCGGTGGCGTGGTGATTGCCATTGATAATTCACTGAAATCCATTTGACGGAAAGACCTAGAAACTATCGGAGAATCGATCTGGCTAGAAATCAACCTTGAGCGCCGTGAAAAATTGTTGATTGGATGCTTCTATTTACCGCCCAGCATTTCCCCTGCCTCGTTTCACGATGTCATGTCTTCTATTGAACTTGTGATATCTTCTCATAGTGGGCACAGAATTATTGTTCTTGGAGATTTCAATGCACCTGGAATTGACTGGAGCACGCTTACCTTTTCTCATTACAATCATTTCACAGAGAAAAAGTGCAGCCTGCTCTTGGACTTTCTGGCGTTTAATTCCCTAGTGCAACATAATTCAGTCGTCAATTCCAGTGGCAACGTCTTAGACCTGTGTGTGTCAAACGATCAACCCCTTGAAGTTTCCCGCTCCAACATCTCTCTTGTACGTCCGGACAAATTCCACCCACCACTTAACGTAAGATTATCTGCATCAGCCGAAACAGCGAGCTACAGCAGTTACGTAAACAAATCTCCAAGATTTGCGTTCAAGCGAGGTGATTACACGGGCCTCTATCATCACTTGTCCACCGTTGAGTGGTCACAGGTTACTGACAAACCTAATGTTGATGACCAGGTTGATCGGTTTACGGAGCTTGTACTGAGCAGCATGCTTAATTTTATTCCCCAGTATACACCTAAACAACGTAAATATCCCCACTGGTTCTCATCTGAACTTATCAGTGCACTGAAGCATAAAGATAACGCACACAGGAAATCTAAATGTTCTCCATCGAGCGAGTGGAAGGAAGAGTTCAGCTTTTTTCGAACTCTCTCTAAACGCCTATATAAAAGGGATCATAGCTCGTACATTGAATTCTTAGAAAAAAGCGCCTCTGACAGGCCGGCTGAGTTTTCGAAGTATGTACGTAAACGGTCTAGCAAAAGCGGAGAGTCCTTCAGACTACTAGACTCAAATGGGGTAGAAGTGCATGCCGTCGCTGACTGTTTTGCCACACATTTCTCATCCGTTTATAAGGCCTCAGACTCCAGCACTGATATCAGACAACAGCCCAAGGCAGTTAGCTCATCCAGTGCTTTGTCGCTGGATGAAAATCTTGTCAGCGAATGCATTAAGCGCTTAAAACCATCCTTATCATGTGGCCCAGATGGCATCCCCTCCGCCATACTAAAAGCATATGGTACTATATTTGTCCCAGTACTGACTACGATATTTAATAACTGCCTGGACACTTCCACATTTCCTAGCATGTGGAAAACTGCTCGTGTTTTCCCAGTATTTAGGTCGGGCTCTAAGACAGATGTTTCTAATTATCGCCCGATTTCTCTACTATGTGCCACATCAAAGATCTTCGAACTGGCTCTTCACAAAATATTGTCTTTTAGTGTGAAAAACTCATTGATTCCAAATCAACATGGTTTTCTTGCTGGCCGCTCAACTACCACAAATCTTGCTAGTTTCATGACGCAGATCTCCACACCTATTTCTCAGAGAGGACAGGTTGACGTAATCTACTGTGACCTGAGCAAGGCTTTTGACGTAGTCAGCCACACACTGATTATGGTTAAACTTGCGAACTTTGACGTTGACTTGTCGATTGTGAATCTCTTGCACAGCTATCTGCTCAATAGATCTTGTTATGTTGCCGTAAATGGCCAAACCTCTTCTTTGTATAAAGTGACTAGTGGGGTCCCTCAAGGGACGGTATTAGGCCGACTCCTATTTTTAATTTACGATAATGATGTTTCTTTTGCCATTCGTAGTTCTTCTTTCCTCTTGTATGCCGATGACATCAAGATATTTAAGGAAATTCATTCAGTTAACGACTGTCGCTTGTTGCAGGCAGATTTGTGTTCTTTTTCCGAATGGTGCAACGGCAATAACCTTTCTCTGAATACCTCAAAGACAAAATTCATGTCTATCACTCGCAAAACATCTAGCGTGTCATTTCAATACTTTGTCAATTCTGTGCCGTTAGGCAAGGTTTATGAAATCAGTGATCTTGGTGTTGTTGTTGACAGCGCGTTAAACTTTTCTTCTCACGTTAGGCGTGCTGCTATGCGGGACCTTCGTTCTCTCGGATGTGTTTGTAGAATATCTCGACAATTCAGGTCTCCCATGGCCCTACACAAATTATACACGGCAATATGTCTTCCGCAACTTGAGTATGCGTCCGTGATATGGAATGGCATTGCTCAATCCAGCGGTAACACCATTGAACGAGCCCAGAAAAAATTCCTCAGCATATATAACCATCGCTTTGCTAAAAATGACTCTCGATCTCGTTCAAATACTGCTGAGTCATTATCACTGCCATCACTTCACTGCCGACGAAATCGTTCTGATCCCTTATTTCTCTACAAGCTAGTCCACGGTTTCATACCCTGCCCTGTACTTCTCAATTGTGTTAATTTTCGAATTCCGCGTAAGTTAACCAGAGAGAACAGACCGTTTCATGTACCCGCCTGCTCCTTCCAACACTCTACCGTTCACAGATTACAAAGTCTTTATAATATTAATTTTCTTGATCTTGACGTTTTTCATAGTCCACAATCATTGTTTTTATCCGAGCTCTGCACTGTTTTGACATAGTATGGCACAATGTACAAAGTCTTCCCTTCTCCGTCTTTCCTCATAGTTGTATATGTGCAATCTAATTTTTTATTCCCCTTCAATATTTCTCATATTGTCTTATTTTACTCCTCCCCTTTTGTGTTCATTTCTCTTTGTCTACGTGTTTTTGCTCTTTTTATTTCTGAAGACTGTCTGTATTGTATTGATTATTTTATTGATTTTTTTTGCGTGCGCCTGCACAAAGACCACACGGTTGTTCCTGGGCATGTTAAATAAATGATTGATTTATTGATTGATTAATAATAATAATATTATTATTATTATTATTATTATTATTATTATTATTATTATTATTATTATTATTATTATTATTATTATTATTATTATTATTATGTAGTGAAGAGTACGAGACGACGACGAAGCAGCCAAGAAAGCAAGCCACATCGTGAGTGGTAGCCACGCGACCCGAGCTTGCGCTTGCTTGGATTTTGGACCCTCGACGTTCCTCGACGTTCCTCATCGTTCCTTCACGTCTGTACGTGAATAAACCACGTGACATTTGGGGAAGGTACGTGGGTTTCCCCTACGACCCTGGATCTTCGCTCCCGTAAGCTTCCCCCCCTTCGTGATACCAACATGGCCACCCAGACTCCTTCCCAGCCTGGCCCTTCGGCTGTCCACGTCACTTGTGGCGCCGTGTATCCTCAGCGGGACCCCCCAATCTTCTCGGGCTCCGGTGAATCGGACGTGGACGAGTGGCTGTCGAGGTATGACAAAGTCGGCGCCAGCAACAGATGGGACGATCCAATGAAGCTTGGGTATGTGCAATTCTACCTTGCCGACATAGCCCAACTGTGGTATCACAACCACGAGGCCGAGCTTCCATCTTGGTCAGCTTTCAAGACTGCTATCAAGGACGTCTTTGGACGGCCTGCGGCTCGCAAGCTTCTCGCCGAGCAGCGCTTGCGGCAGCGTGCACAACAACCGGGTGAGACCTACACGGGTTACATCAAGGATGTCCTCCATTTGTGCACCCGCGTCGACCCCGCTATGCCTGAGGAGGCCAAAATCAACCACATCTTGAGGGCATCGATGACGGCGCCTTCCAGCTGCTGCTCGCGCGGAATCCCACCACAGTCGCTGCGCTAGTTTCCCTCTGTCAGAGTTTCAACGAATTGCGCAGGCAGCGCGCGATCGCCCGTCAGGCCCTCCCGACCCCCGACACGCTCTCCAGCTTGCAGCTAGCTGTCCCTCCGGCCACTCAGCCGACTCTCCAGCCCACGATCAAAGACTTCATCCGTGAAGAAGTCGCACGCCAGCTGTCCTTACTGCCGCTCACTCACGAGCCGGCGCATCCTCTGGCTCCGGGCATTCAACAAGCCATTCGGACGCAAGTTGCTGAGGCTCTCCCACCCAAATTCCAACAACCGCCCGTCACTGCGCCGCTTACCTACGCCGCCGTTGCTGCTCGGCCCCCTCAACAGCCTATGCCCTCTGCTCCACCTCGACCACTGATGCCGTCCCATGCCTTGGCGACCACCGCGTATCACCAATCTATGCCTTGCGCTCCACCTCGGCCACTTACGCCGCCCCGTGTCTTGCCAACATCCGCGTATGCTTCGTCGCCGCCCATCCCAAACCCCTCGGCTCCGTCTTTCCGCCGCTCCGACGCGTGGCGAACCCCGGACAATCGGCCCATCTGTTTCTCCTGTGGCCTCGCCGGCCACGTCGCTCGCCATTGTCGCCTGGTTCCTCCAACATTCGACGCCGTGGGCATGCCAGTTGCGTCGTCGTCCAGGTCGCCCCCAAACTACGCCCCTCCTCACTTCGACGCCGACGGCAGGCCGGTCGCGTCGTCGTCCCGGTCGCCACCGGAGTATGCCCGTGATCAACGACCCAACGAGACCCACCGGTCACCGTCCCCTCGACGACGCTCCCTGTCACCTATGCGTCGCCGACCTGCTGCGCAAGAGGGAAACTGATCGCTGCAGTTCCGGAGGCAAGAACTGCATGCGAAGCGAACTGCCCAAGGCCTCCGTCTTTTTCGCCGCAAAACGTTATCGACGTCAATGTTGAAGGGACCACGGCCCAAGCGCTAATTGATACCGGGGGCCGCCGTTTCCGTAATCTGCGAGAGCCTCTGCCGCCAGTTAAAAAAAGTGACCACGTCGCTCTCAGGACTCATGCTCCGCACTGCGAACTCGCAGTTCATAGCACCTTCAGCCGTGTGCACCGCGCGCGTTAATATTCAAGGCGAACTTTACGTCATTGAGTTTTTCGTGCTGCCGTCCTGCTCTCACGACGTTATCCTCGGCTGGGACTTCCTTTCACGTCATCGCGCCATCATAGATTGCGCCCGAGCAGAAGTCGCCCTTACGCCGCTGCAATCTTCTGTTTCGGGGCCTACCATATCTGACGCATGTAAACTTGTCATTGCTGCCGACGCTGACGTAGCCCCAAACACGTCCACCCTTGTCGCCTTGACTTGTCCGGCCGCTCCTGACGGCGCTGTCCTGTTCGCCCCGTCAGAGCTGTTTCTCCGCCGCCACGCCCTACAACTGCCGTTTGCCGTACTCACCGTCGAATCCGTCGCTACCATCACGCCGATTGCCAACTTGCGCACCTCGCCCGTTCGTCTACTTCGCGGTGAATGTTTGGGAAGCATACATGCCGTTGACCTGCTTCGCTTTCTGGAGTTCGCTGAAGCCCCACTTCACCACCAGCTGAATGCCATGACAGCCCCTGTTGCGGCACCTCCGAAGTCAGACATTTTTCACCCTTCTGTGTCCCCGGATCTATCATTGGACCATCGACGCGAACTATTGGCCCTTCTAGAAGAGTTCCGCTCATCCTTCGACTGCGGTCAGCCATCTCTGGTTCGCACAACGAGCGTCACGCACCACATCGACACCGGTGGTCATGCCCTTTTACGCCAACGACCATATCGCGTTTCGGCGGAAGAGCGCCGTGTTATCAATGAACAAGTCGATGATATGCTCACGCGCGGAGTCATTCAGCCATCTGAGAGCCCCGGGTCGTCCCCTGTCGTGCTTGTGCGCAAAAAGGATGGCTCTATCAGATTCTGCGTCGACTACCGCCGCCTGAATAAGATAACTCGGAAGGATGTATACCCGTTGCCACGCATCGACGATGCCCTCGATTGCTTGCAAGGAGCAGAGCATTTCTCGTCCTTGGATTTACGATCGGGCTATTGGCAAGTTCCACTCGCTGACCCTGACCGCCCGAAGACTGCGTTCGTTACTCCCGATGGGCTTTATGAGTTCAAGGTGATGCCCTTCGGACTCTGCAACGCCCCAGCTACCTTCGAACGAATGATGGATAACATCCTTCGTGGCCACAAGTGGAATACCTGCCTGTGCTACCTTGACGACATTGTTGTATTTTCCCGCGATTTTCCGACTCATCTAGTTCGTCTTCGCGCTATTCTCACGTGCCTCGCCTCTGCTGGCCTTCAACTTAACATCAAGAAGTGCCATTTTGCTGCTGGCCAACTCACCATACTAGGTCACGTCGTCTGCAAGGAAGGCGTTCTTCCGGATCCCGCTAAACTTCGTGCCGTGGCCGAGTACCCCAAGCCCAATTCCATCAAGACACTCCGAAGCTTTATTGGGCTGTGCTCATATTTTCGTCGATTTGTGCGCGACTTCGCTTCTATCATCGCACCTCTTACCAACCTACTGACAGCCTCTAACGGCCTGTCGGCTTGGTCACCAGAGTGCGATGAAGCTTTCATGACGCTACGGCGCTTATTAACGTCACCTCCGATACTCCGTCACTTTGACCCTAATGTGCCTACGGAGGTCCATACTGACGCCAGCGGTGTCGGTCTTGGTGCTGTACTGGCTCAACGAAAACCAGGATACGACGAGTACGTTGTTGCTTACGCGAGTCGAACCCTGAAGAAAGCGGAGTGCAACTACTCAGTCACTGAAAAGAGTGCCTCGCCATAATCTGGGCTTTGACCAAGTTCCGTCCGTACCTTTATGGCCGCCCCTTCGAAGTAGTCACGGACCATCACGCGCTCTGTTGGCTCTCATCTCTGAAAGATCCTTCAGGCCGCCTCGGACGTTGGGCGCTTCGGCTGCAGGAATACGACATTAGTGTTGTGTACAGATCCGGCCGCAAGCACTCGGACGCTGATGCGCTATCCCGCTCACCGTTACCGTCTGACACAGCTTCGCCGTCAGACACGTCAGCTGTCTTGACGCCCCTTGACTTCGCAGACATGCCGTCGGAGCAACGCAAGGATGCGTGGATCTCCGAACTCGTCGACTTTCTGACTGGTTCATTGGTTCATCCAGCGTCAAGAACTCTCCGTCGTCAAGCCACGCATTTCGCACTCCGCGACGGCCTCCTCTATCGGCGTAATTACGCACCTGACGGTCGGAGGTGGTTGCTAGTGATCCCGCGCCACATGCGCACAGAAGTCTGCACTGCTTTTCACAACGACCTGCAAAGCGCTCACGCTGGCGCTCTGAAGACTTACAACCGCTTGCGTCAGCGATACTACTGGCGCGGCATGTACACGTTCGTGCGCATGTACGTACGTGCTTGTACTGCTTGTCAGCAGCGTAAAGCTCCACCTCAACGCCCAGCCGGTCCACTTCAGCCTCTACCTTGTCCGGGACGTCCATTCGACCGCGTCGGCATCGACTTATATGGCCCGCTTCCCCCGACTTCCTCTGGGAATCGGTGGATCATTGTTGGCGTGGACCACCTCACCCGTTACGCAGAGACTGCAGCACTTCCAACGGCTACCGCAAGAGAGGTTGCGTTTTTTATCTTACGCAACTTTGTCCTTCGCCACGGTGCTCCCCGTGAACTTTTGAGCGACAGAGGGCGTGTTTTCCTGTCTGACGCTATTCAGGCCTTGCTCGTCCAGTGCAACATCGTTCATCGAATGACCACCGCATATCATCCGCAGACGAATGGCCTCACGGAACGATTTAATCGCACACTCGGTGATATGTTGACAATGTACACGGCATCAGACCAGACCAACTGGGACACCGTCCTGCCGTTCGTCACGTACGCGTACAACACCGCAACGCACGCGACCACCGGTTTCTCACCTTTCTTTCTTTTATACGGACGCGACCCGTCCTGCACGCTGGACACTATGCTTCCCTATACGCCGGACTCGTCTGAATATGCCAGATACGCCGAAGATTGCAGGCAATTAGCCCGTTCGCTGACCACCGAGGACCAAGGCCACCAAAAGCTACGGCACGACACCGACCGACCTCTCTCTACTTTCACTACTGGTGACCTCGTTTGGCTCTGGATCCCATCGAGCACTCCTGGCCTTTCCTCGAAATTACGTGCCCGATATCAGGGGCCCTACCGCATTCTTTCTCGCACGTCTCCTGTCAATTATGAGGTTGAGCCTCTGACAGCATCCCACGATTTACGTCGTCGTGGTCGGGAAATCGTCCATGTCAGCCGCCTGAAGCCCTATTACGACCCCGCTATACTGACAACGCCTTAGGTCGCCAGGATGGCTCCGCTATTCACCAGGGGCCAATGTAGTGAAGAGTACGAGACGACGACGAAGCAGCCAAGAAAGCAAGCCACATCGTGAGTGGTAGCCACGCGACCCGAGCTTGCGCTTGCTTGGATTTTGGACCCTCGACGTTCCTCGACGTTCCTCATCGTTCCTTCACGTCTGTACGTGAATAAACCACGTGACAATTATTATTGTTGTTGTTGTTGTTGTTGTTGTTTACTTATTTATTTATTTTCATACTCTCAGGGCCCGAGGGAATTACAGAGAGGAATGGTTTAGCAAAATGTTATTAATTGCAACTTTGAAGGCGTTAGGTTCTTCGGCTGCAGCAACGGAGGCAGGAAGGTGGTTCCAGTCACTGCTTGTTTGCGGCAGAAAAGAAGCCTAACAAGTGTTAGTGCGGCATAACGCATTTTTAACTTTAAGATTATGATCGAACCGTGGAGATACGTAATCTGGGGGAAGGAAAAGATCATTTTTAAGTGTTGGCTTAGTGTAAAAAGCTTATTGAAATAGGTTTGAGCGGAAGTACTTACGGCGTCACTTAAGTGTTGGTAGTCCTAAAGTAGCTTTCATTGAAGCTACACTGGCGTAGTGAGAGTAATTCCAAAGCAGAAAACGAGCTGCACAGTTCTTAACAGGGTCAAGGGCTGTAGTTAATACGGATCTAGATGGACCTCAAATAGAACACGAGCATTCCAATTTGGACCTTACGAGCGTTGTGTACAGTTCAAGTTTTAAATCTGAAGGACCGGATGAAAAGTTACGTACATATCGTACATGTACGGAATTTCTACATGTCGTACATGTACGGCGAAAACTATTTGGTGCCTGTTAGGTGATGCCGTAGATGTACGGCGTAAAGCCTCAAAGAGTTAAGTGAAGCTGATTTTTTTTTTTTTTTTGCTGTAGCTTCTGGCTCACTTGTACACAGCCGCTCCAACTTATACTGATACCGGTTTTAAGGATATATCGGTTACAACAACGAGGAACTGCGGCACCATCATCTTTTGTACGGTTTCTATGGTAAAAGAAACCACTTCCCACAATGTCCCCATTCCGCATCCTCGGTTATAACAATGAAGGCTGGCTGCTGGGGGTACCTACCCAAAGGTAATAGAACGCGAAATACTTGAAAAGAAATAAGAAAACAAGAAATTCCAGCCGCTGCACCCCGCCCAGCATAGGCGCGCGCACGAGGGGGGCAGATGGGGGGGGGGTCTCCCCCTGCCCCGCTTGTGCGCACGCCTATGCTCGTATACAATTACCTATACTCAGATGCATAATTTCCTCCTCAAAGGAGGACGCACACAAACCTGAACCAATGGGCGCGTACTCCTGACTGACCTCATGAGCCGAACGGCCGGTGACCACGCCTTCGGAGAACATTGCCGGAAGCATGAGCGGGACTATTTCTTTAGTCGCGGAGACGATCGGCTGCTGCGCTTTGATCTCGCCTAGGCAGGGCTGGTATTGCCAAGGCAGCACCTCTCCAGACTTCTTAAGTTCTATCCGGCTATAATGGGGGGCGCAAGTCTGCGCCATACGATTATTCAGTCAGACCTGTCCTGTCATTGTCTAAAGAGCAGGGTCATGGCCACGCATGTTTTTGACAATAATGGCGGCCCAAGGCCCCTGATGCTGCATTGCAAGAACTCTTTACTTCCCTTCTTTACAGAAGAAAAAGTACGGACCAAAGGCAGGCCATTGTGAGAAGTACGTCCTCGCTTCGCTTCCTATTTTTTAACACGAAAGTGTTTTATGCCGGGGTCCACCAAGACTTCAGGGACGTATTTCCGTCACGGAAATGACGTCGAAAAAATTTACACGATCAGATGGCAAAGAAAAAAAGTTCCGGCAACGGGCATGCAACCCACGACCGCTCGATCCGCAACAACAGATGCCGGGCACGCTGTCCACTGCGCCACGGATACAGACTCTGAATCCTTACACACGCGCCTTTTATATCTACCACTCTCCCTGTCAGCGGGGTGGTGTTGCCCTCTGGGAGCTGTAAGTTAAAGTAATTTGTCATTACTGTCGCCTCCGCGATTAGCACCTGCAACGCGTTACGCATCCCTCCCATTCGGCGCGTTTTCAATAGAAGTTAAATTTTATCAGTGCCTTAACACACCGCGAGGTGGCGATCTTAGCCCAAGCATCGTAAAAGCGTCGGCCTCTCTTATAGCATCACGCTAATCCAAACCAAAATTAGCTCTGCGACGCGCGCCTGCCTCACCTGGCCACCGCGTTCTCCGCTCACGAGCTCGTCCCGAGAAAAATCGCGGCCAGGCTACCGGGGCGGCGCGACGCGCTTTGCGTTTTCCTCTTGTCTGGCCGTGGTGTTCAATCACATTTTAAGATGCCGCGGGATGGCGACCAAGTTCTGCGTCCAATATGCGACGCTCTTCTGGCTATCACACCTCGTTCTCTGATTACGCTTTCACCCTTAACTACTACAGCTACCACAACGGTTTGTTTAATCATTTAACATCGACGTTAGTCGTCGGGATGGAGATGTACCACCAATCATCAAAGTGGGTGCATCCTGCCAGACATCAATATACATTGTACAAAATCTCTTATATCAATGTACAGTAAACATTCAGTTACTTCTGTAAGGGCACGCTTTACTTTCGTGTTATTCCGATTAGAGGTGTGCACGGGCTCCGGGTAGCCCGAAAGCCCGAGCTCGACCCGGCCCGCGGGCCGGGCTCGGGCGGGCCGACGTAGTTTCACCTCGGGCCCGGGCCGGGCTCGGGCTACTTGGAGTTTTATCGGGCCGGGCTCGGGCCCGGTGCAAAGCCCGACTCAAGCCCGAAATATAGAGAATGAGCGGGAATTGTTTTCCAGCACGCATACAGCGCCTTTTCCGCGACCGCCCTTTACCGCTTTTCCTTTACATTCGCTACTTTAAACAAAAGGGAGCAGGTAAAGCACTGCCTCTGTTGCACTCCGACAAACAGAGAAGTAACACCACCTGAGCTAGTGACGGCGCCACGCGACTGTTCACGTTATATTTTAGGCCAAATCCCATATGAGTGAAAATGCACGCGACAGTGACGAGCGACCCGAGGTAGATCGCCTTCGTGCAAGCTAACGCTTGCATGGGCATACCCCATACACGTGACGACTTTGGCGAGCGAACTCCATTGTTGCTGGCATGAGGTCGTCTACTTGTAATTTGTAATCTGTGTAATAGAGACTGTTCGTCGTGTGCCGTTTGATCACATTTGATATGCTCAATAAAATGCCAAATTACCGGAAAACGATGTTTTGTTTTCGCAGCGAACCTTCAAAAAGCCGGGCCGGGCCAGGCCGGGCCCGGGATTGTGTTTTCGTTCGTCGGGCCGGGCCGGCCGGGCTCGCAGCCCTTTGCCGTCGGGCTCGGGCGGGCCTTCGACAAATTCAGCGGGCCCGGGCCGGGCTCGGGCTCGGAAATACGGCCCGTGCACAGCTCTAATTCCGATTCCTATGACAGAGGGATCAGGCATCTTTTTTTCGTCTATTGTGAAGCATGTTGTTCTTTGAACTCGACCAAAGAGGGGGGGGGGAGGCTGCAATGAAACCCCCTACCCCTTCCCCCAATAGGAGAGACTTCTGTACGCCTATGCCGCCCAGCACCCCAACGGCCGCGGCGGCCTCACCAAAGCGACTTGTTTTGTAGACTTCACGGTGTCATCACCCTTGTGCGCTTCACCTGTCGCCTTTTCACCCCTCTAAAAATGTACAGGCTACTCCGCTCTACACGATATTCTGTACGAAATCTCCACCGCTTCCTTGAAAAGAACATTTGCTGCCACGTGAAGCCGATCGTTCCTAGTTAGTTTTGTGCACAAGTCACCTATTACTACAAGCACATGCCGTCACTTCCTGGATGTCTGCTGCACCGCACGCACACATTTGCCGTATAGCGTGTTCTTCGTACCCACTCCACTTCTGACCGCACAAGGGCGCGGCGATGGCGAGCAAATTTCGTTGCTTCAAGAAACGCGTCTTAGCGGTGTCGCACGAAGACGTAGCAGGGAACGGTGGCGTGGAGTGTTTGGGTTGTCGCCTTTTCAAAGTGTGCAGTACACTTACAACTACGCCAGGCCGTATGCACTACCGAGAAGGTATCTGAAGATGCTTAACATAACAGAGTTATCAGCTATGAAGCCGCATTGACGCGTTTGCCGCCTGCCGCCATCACGCTTCTGTGCATTTCCGGTGTTTATACTTAAAGGCCCCGCCGCTCTCGCGCAGTGACAGTAGCTACTTCGGATTTTTAGTACACTTCACCGCATAAGACTTCGGCGCTGCGGGAAAGTCAGTTTTGGAATCCGCTGCGGCCTGAAACCAGTGTTGGCGGTAACGCGTTACAAGTAACGGTGTTACCGGTAACGCGTTACTTTTTTCAGTAACTTAGTAACGTACTCGTTACTATTTCGGAACTGTAACGGGTAACATACTTACGTTACCATTCTTCGGTAACGCAAAGTGTGACGTTACTCGTTACTTTTTATCCCAATTATCTCAATTTTACACAAAATTTTTTCGGCTCCTATGGAGCTACTTTTCCAGAGCTCTCCCCGATGTTATATATATCGTCGCAGTGGAGGACGGCTGTCGGCCCGCCAAGCGTTGACAAAGCGACCACGTGCGGGGTCCTTTGCTGCGCGGGGAAAATCGCAATGGGGAGCAAATTCCCGAAATTTCTTAAATGGATCTGCTAGTTTCGGCTACCTTGCTATCGAGGTTCAAGTTGCCGTTGATCGTCGATGAACTGAAGCGAAATGCGGTCCTTGTAACCGTCAAAAGTGGGCTGTCAAGATTTTCTTGGCTTGCGGAGATCAAGACTCGGGGTACAGCGACCTGTCTGAGCTGCAGCACTACGATGACTTCTTCGGAAATGCATTCTCAAGATCATCGCCAACTGTAGGTGAACGACTGTCTCGGTACCTTTGGTCGCCTCATTACATCGCGGTGAGTGGGTTCAAGGAAAACCTGCGAGTTCACCAGCTCTTCTGAAAGTGCATACAGGAGTACCACAAGGCGTGTCCGTCGAGCGCCTATTTAGCGTAGGTGCGAACGTATTCACCAAGAAACGAGGCAAGATGTCCGATAACAGCTTTGAAATGCAACTGCTTCTTACATTCGGAAAGTTACAGTTACATTAGGAAGTTGTTCGTGCAATACTTTGGCACTGCTTAATAACTTCGTTTACAAAATTAGTTTTTTGTGTTGCTATCTGCAGCTGCGATTAGCTTTCTGGCTATTGAATTCCCGAGGAAGCGAGGCTGACCCTGAACAGCTTCACATACACACTCGCAATTTTTGCGGTAATTATGCAGCTTAAATTGAAAAAAAAAATGCGCGCAAATATTTTTCCCGTATTTATGTCATTTAAGCATGTTTTGTTATTGCTACAAGTTTGCGTATTAATTTGTTTAGTACAAGCGCGCCATTTTAATTACTGCAAGTTTGTTGAGGTGATGTTTCCTTTGCGGAGAGCGTTGATGGTGACATCGATCGTCTTGTATTTAATGTCACTTGAGAGAAATGGCCTCGCCATGTGCCGCGGAGGTAGAAGCCATCAAACATAACTGTACAGCCAACTTCAGGCCACTATATAACGGCACATTTGTGCAAATTATTCTAGTTAAATCAGTACTTTGGGCTTTATAAAATTATTGTGGGTTGCTGCAGCGAAGGTGCAATGCTTAAAATTTCTGATTATGGAGTAACGGTAGAAGTAACGTTCGTTACTTTTTTTCGGTAACGGTAACGGTAACGGTAACGCGTTAACTTTTTTTATGGGTAAGGCAGGGCGGTAACGCATTCTTTTTTTGTTAGCGTAACGAGTAACGTATTCAGTTACTCTTTTTCGGTAACGCATACAACACTGCCTGAAACTTATCGACTCACGAAAGTGGCGGTTCGTCCTGTGAGGTGATCGACGCGGCAGCGGTGGTGTTTTCGATTGATTAGTCCAATGTCGGGCCTTTAACTTGAGCGAAAAGTCCGAAAAATCAGCTTTCGAAATGTTTTGGCGCTTTCAAATTTCAGATGTTCCCGTACATGACTCTATGGGGCTTCTGGCGGAAGCGTCCGAATTTTCAAGTATGTCCGAAAATCGGCAGTTGCCTGTATTCCTCTGTATCGTTCGGTGTACCGGTGTGTGTTGGCATATACCGTACGATAGTATAATTTTCTCACAAGAGCCTTCCATTCACCGATTTTGATTTTTTTCATGCAACCTGTTTATAACAGTTATCCGTTAAAACAACGGAGTTTTCGTGGTACTTAAGTATCGTTATGAGAGGGTTCGGCTGTAATGCATCAAGCTAATAGAATATTACAGGGTGCGGCAAATCTCGTCGAAAAGTTCTACTGAAAACAAAGTGAGCTGCGCTGCCCTGGATTGTGGTTCGTGAATCTTATTTCAGCCTAATCTTGCTCAACTGGAACATTACAGGAGCCACAGTCATTAAGACACATAGAACATCTGCCTTGAGCAAATACGCCTTTATTTACTCTTCGAAGTGGTATGTTGGAGATGCCGGACAGGTTCTGATTGCCAACTGCTCACAGGTCCGCTAATATTTGTTGCGCGTGCTGATCTCAGCCGTCTGGCACGCTTTCTAACGACGCCGGTAGCCCTGATGGGTGGGAGGCCGCCTTCCGTAACCGGCCGCTGCTCCTTTAACAGCGGGGTTGTAGCCAGCTTCGTAGCCGGCGGGACCATAGGGAGAGAAGTTGCTGTAGAAGGGACCATCCGGAGAAGCCGCGGTGGATCCGTAGCCGTAACGTCCGTACTGAGCGTACTCGAAAGAGCGAGCGGCGAGTGCGTACGGGTCGGGTGTTGACCGGTCGTAACCACCGTAACGTCCGGCGTTAGGTGCGGCTGCCCTTGGGCCGTAGGCTACAGCTGCAGCCTCCTGGGGCGACCCTGTGGCAGGGGGTAGGATTGTCGGTAGGGCGTTGAAAGCCGAAATGCTGCCGACAGCGGGAAGCGTGCCCTGCTTGTTCCCGCCCACGGCGGCCAAGGTGGTCCGGAAGCCTTGTCTGGCGTCGGCATAGTTCATCTGGTTGTAGACGCCGCTGGACTCTGGATAGCCGTACAAACCGTTCCTCAGAATGCCAGCGCCATCCTGCCCTGTGCCGAACTGTCGACTGTTGAACTGGCCCGCTGCATCGTAGCCGAGACTGTACGGTGCCGGATTCTGGAAAAGCTGGATGGCACAACATTCAAGGCTTAGGCGATATTGAATAATGGTACGTGAAGGAAGGCGGCACCCGTTATTATCTAATCAAATGTTCGTTAATTATTATTACTTATGCAGTTGTACTTTATTTATTTCACAGATTTCCTCACACTTCATTACAGTTTTGCTCTGCTACAGGATTTTTCTTTTAGTGCAATAAAAGTGAGAAACTGCTATGAAGAAAAAAACAAATCGTGAATGATATAGTACAATATGGAGATCGCGTGTTTATAACGTTATTGAAACGCATCGCTGTTAATCGAAGCAGGTAATTCTGGTTAGCGTTAGGAGCTCGTTTCGTAGAAATGCCGGTGTCGGGGTCGGTGGTGGTGGCGGCGGCGTCTTTATCTGTGAGAGAAATATCAGCGTTGTCCTGGAGCGAAAGCTGGACGTAGATACAGATGAATAAATAATAAAAAAAAATTATTCGGTTCGAGTGCGAGCGGGGATTCGAACCTGCGAGCCCTCGCTCCATGGCAGGACGCGTTTCGCCGTCGGGCACGCCGCATACATGCTCTAGTTAACGGGAAGCTATTTATATACACCATTTAGCGTTGCTAGTACGCACATCTCGGCTGTTCTTCAGCGGCTTGGCTAAAATCCCGCAATATGGCGCGAAGGGCCTCGGGCTCGCTTTCCGTGTTCCGTCGCGCCGCATGCATGGATATAGGAAACGGCGCGCGTCCGCACTTTGGCTTTCCTTGCGGCACGGTTTAGGTGGCGACAGAGAAGCGAAGTCCGGCTGGCGACTGGGAAGGCGATACGAACACGGTCCGATTACGCTATGGCGTCCTACTCTTGAAAGCGAAGCTAAAGTGTCCTCCAAGTATTTTTAATAATATACACCAACCAAGTTCAACCACGTATATAATGTGCTTATTAATAAGCGATCTGCTCATGTGCACAAAGGAAGAAATGTGGCAGACCTTTGCAGGATCGCTGATAAGCGACTATTTGACGAGTTCGCAAAGACGGAAGCAGTGCAATACTCGAGATGCATTTACTGGCGAGACTGACTGAACAGATGCGCCAAACAACAAACTTTAATAAACGAGTTATGCCTTATTAGAGGAATCGCACTCATGATGTTGAGAACATTCAGGTATTATATAGTTTTTCTGTGTAGTCAGGCAATACGGTCGGGATACCGCACGCTTACGAAGTTAGTTTATGACTTCGCGAGACAGAGCAAGACATGACGACACGTGGTTATTTACCGCTAAACCCCGTGAAAGCGTCCCGAAGAATGCTTCCGCATTTATAATGAGAAGATAATGAGTTGGGGTAATGAACGTAAGCCAGCAAATATCGGATATCGTTTTTGATGGGC
This sequence comes from Rhipicephalus sanguineus, assembly GCF_013339695.2. NCBI lineage: Eukaryota > Metazoa > Arthropoda > Arachnida > Ixodida > Ixodidae > Rhipicephalus > Rhipicephalus sanguineus. The sequence continues at coordinate 64,840,737 of NC_051178.1, read as the reverse complement.
AGTGCTGTCGATAGTTTGGGAGTATTTTTGCGTTTTGATGTCTTCAAAAAATACAGTTTGCACTCACAGAGGCGTAGGCATTGTAATCTCCTGCATAAGGGGCTGTAGGGGTAGGGTAGCCGCCGTAGTTGACGCCTCGTTGTGCGGCTTGAGTTGGCTGGTTAGGGTGCTGAGCGTAGGCCTCACAGAAGAGGCAGAGAAGCAGAACTTGCACCTTGATTATGACGGAAACAACACATGAATCTTGCGGAGCAATAAAAGTTCATATGCATTCTTGAGCATTAGAAATAGTGTGTCTCACTTCGTGATTAAAGATGCAACATTAAAGCTTCGACAGGTGCTTTAACCATTAATTCATTCACGAAAATACCCATGAAGGCCCCAGTAATTGTGCACTTTTGCTAAGCAAGGAACAGCAAATAACAAAAGCAAATAAGCAAGAAACAGAAAATCCGAAGCAGTGGTAGATGAATGCAGCGAAAAAGAAAATAAATCGAGGACAGAAATAAAAGAAAAAAGAAATTGAGCAGGTGAGAATGTCACGGCAATAGCACAGCGTTTGTTACGTTGCGATCCGCGTAACAGTGTTAGAGGTACAAATAGTATTCACGTAGGAAATGTTGGGATGACGCAAATTAACGCTAGGAACGCAGAGAGCTACATAAGACAGTATGCGCGAACATTGGATGTGGTTGTGAATTACGTTAAAGAGTTGCCTCCTTTCTAAAGGGTTGATATTAAACACGCGCAGCATACATCCACAGTAATAAAAATGCACGGCGTCCCAGAACCTGATCGTGCACTATAGTAGTGAAACACCGTTGAACACGTCACATTTCTGCCCCATTGGTCAAGTTAGTGAACTTCCGTACAATAGGACTGATGTATGACTGCAAGCAAATCAAGGAAAACTGCAGAAGTACAATAGAACAGACACTTGTAAACTTTCTGTCTTTCTTGTTATGAAGCGTAACTTCTATAGGATGCAATACTTGGTTTGTAATATGAAAGTCGCGCGTACAACGTGCTGTATTCAGCAGAATGCTTTGTAATAAACATTCGTATAATAAAGTAGACGTTTTACGACAATGCAGGAAAAACGTCCATCCTCCAAGAGTCCTTGGACACTGGCAACATCGATATTCAAACGAGGGATATGGTGCCTTGCGCTATGTAATCTACATGTACGGTGGCGGACGTTTAAAGGTAAGCTGCAAGGGAACATTGTGAAGTCAAAGTGCACTACGATACTTTAAAAAAGGTTTTATTTTCTTTTTCTTTAACAGGTACTAATACGAAAATTTGACAGATTTATGAACGGAAACTTTCCTATAGCATAAATATGGAATATATTCGCACATATTAGTTCTGTATAATCTCAGCTCCCGGTATCCCATCATCGCTTGACAGCCATAGAGCAATGCTTAAGCACTTGTACGCCTGTGTGGTCAGAAAGTATTTTAACAGCCTAAGGCTCATAGGAGGCAAAGAAATACTGACAGTTCTATTTACTGAATAACTTCCGCATATGCTTGTCATATTATCGATAATACGGTACATGCCGACTTAGTACAAATACGCAGGCCTGCAAGATTAACGTACGCGATCGTATTTCTACAGTTGAAGAGAAATAACAAATGAAACAACGAGCTATCGATGCATGTATACTGCCGTGGCAGTTTCATGCGGAATAAAGCGTTGTACCAAGCCTCACCGCAGAAATCATCGAGACGTTTTTCAAGCTTCCGCTATATACCAGCTACGTCCTCTTCGGCCAAATGTCTCTCTTGCCACCGGCGATGTCTTCTGGTGGCAGCTAACCCATCTCGGCTAGCTTTTATACCACCGTGGACGACGCCTGGGAAATTGTTGCGTACGCGTAACTCGCAATCCAAGATGCTGTTGTTTATCATTTAGCGCTTCGCTTCTACGTCTTGCAAAACAGCAGTGTTGTGCGGTATTTCGACTGAAACCCCATATCACGGAAAACGTGCGTTTGCTGTGAAATTCATTTAGCGTACGTGCCGGTAGCGCGTACATTTCAGTGGAAGGTGTAGTAAGGGAGGTTGCGAGCAGTTTTCGGCTCCTGACTATGTGTAATAGTTTGACGGAAAACATGCCGTACCCTTTCGTCCTCTACACAGTGTCATTGAAAAACATATTCTTGCCCTCTTTTCTTAATACATTCGTACCGTAACTTTTCTTTAACAACGTCTAAGGTCGCAATTGGCAAGTTCTTACCTTGATGAAATTGTGTCACTTTCTTCTATGGCCCACAAGAATCAGTGTACCAAATCCGAACATTTTTAGAAAGATCTTACATGGACCTTACCTAGCAAAAGTGCTATGGAACGCTTTATATCTTTCCCTGGTTTTTCGTTCGCTGAGTGCTTTCATTATTTATATAATTTAACCAGAAATGTTGAGACACCAAGGTGTTTCTAACATTTATTATTTTCTGTCGTGTACAAAAGGTTGTTGCAAACTACTAAGGGGACTGCCTGGGCATGTTGGCAAGACAGGAACGACGCTTCTAGCGCACGACTACAAACACGATGCATTAGACACACGAGCACTCTGTGTGTATAACTGACTTTCTGTTTTCTTTACAATTTTGACGTTATTAGCAAGGAATCTTCCTGACAGGTGCACCTGCGTAGCGTACAGTTTGTTATGTACAGTCGATATGCGCGATGCAATGCAAGCGCGTATGTTTCAGCGGAACCCTAATGGTCATACACCTGTGGAACAGTATTTAAAGCATCCACTGTGGTTCTATATTGACCCAGCCAGCTCGAGAGAAGCATAGCAGACGTTTAGATAAGATGTCATACGACGACTGCTCATCACCGCAAGGTGACGTCATCTGGAAAATTTATGGCAACTCTGCGTTCGTTAAGGAGACAGAGAGCATATTTATGTTACAAAAAAAGGGCTCTTCGGTCCATACATAACATTGAATATCGTGCGCATACAAAAGAATTGTTTCATCGTTTTAACGTTGTACCCATAGGAAAATTTTATGATTGGAAACTAGCTATCAAATATAAAAAGTCTGTTTATAAAAATCAACATGACCTTCTAAGTCTCGCTAATGTAAGAGGAAATACTCCTTTCTATTCTCTACGCAAACAAGACTTCTGGAACATCCCCTTTTGCCGAACTGAATGCGGACGACAAATGTTACAGTATTGTTTCCTCACTTGCTAAACACACTCCTCAGTAGCGAAATAGAATTAGAGAAACGCAGTATAATTGATATTGAAAAACATCTCCTGTAACTAATCTCCATAAAAAAATTGCTGTAGAGATCTATTTTCATTAATTTTGTTTGTTTGATGTTTGCCTGTTGTTTTGGATTATTTATTGGGTCAAATCATTATCTTTAGCGACTGACCGTTCTCTTCTTCTTCACACCCAAACGTGTATGTGCCACAGCGGATGTTTCATAAATAATGGTATGTGCCAATATTTTCATTTACACATATTTTGTATCTTGGTAATCATAAATATTGTACAAACAAGGCTTAAGTGTCACATTAACCATTTTTCGTCCTTTTTCTTTTTTCTCATGTAACGCACTGGTTTGATTTTGTGGTAGTAATGATGATTGTATTTTTTCCATGTATGTAACGCGCTAGTTTGTTTTTTGTGATAGCATTTTCACATCCTTGTGTGTCTCCACTGTATGCCCTGCATACGGGGACTTGGGCTTTTCTCAAGGGAATTGTATCGCTTTTCGCCCAAGTTTGCCCACATCTACAGGATGTAAAATAAAATTTTGATTTGATTTGATTTGAAGCTGTCACGCAGAGCGACAGCAAGTCGTTTGAGGGCGTGTTGTCAAAGCAAGTAATTAACGAAATCAACTTTGTGGTGTTTGAACTCGGAGATCAAACCGCGGTATCGGTTGTTATTACGTTCGCATGTGAGGAAGATTTTGTATGCCGACGTCGTCCTTGTTCGTGTAGCTGCTCGTAGTATTGTTCGGCCTTGGCAAAAGAAGAGCCGCATGGCTCGAGGCGCGAGCCACAGAAATAGCAGACAGCGGATAAGGGGTATGTATTGGACGTTAGGCCCATTGCACTAACTTCAAATTTCGTAAAATTAATCAAGAGCTTTAAGTATTCGTGTAATAAATTTCATTAATGAGAGAGAAATCTTAAATCCATCCCAAATTGGCTTTAGATCAGGGTGCTCTATATGGCAGGCGCATATGGATCTCGAAAGCCGTATCCACTTAGCTAGGCGTGAAAGAAAATATGCGGCGTTAGTCACTCTCGACATCGCAAAAGCATATGATAGTGTTGAGCACATCGTTTTAATGAATCATCTTCACAACCAGAACTTTCCAAAATATATTCAGGCATGGATTGCGGAATTTTTACGAAATAGAACATTTTATTACTTCCAAAGCGGCATATCGTCTTCTACGTACGTGCAATCAAGAGGTGTACCGCAAGGGGCAGTCTTTTCCCCGGTATTATTTAATATTCTCATGAGTTCTATTCCACGCCAAGAGGACATGCACACATATGTGTATGCTGATGACATTGCATTGTTTTCATCAGCAGATGATATTCAAGAGCTATTCCAAATATTGCAATCATACTGATCATGCGTAGAAAGTTGGCTTGATGGTGTACATCTGTATTTAAATGTCAGCAAATGCTCTGTAATAACATTTCCATTGAAAGACCCTATATTTACATGTCGCTTCCTTATCATGTCGAGAATATTCCACAAGTAGAGAAATAAAATATCTGGGCGTGATATACGACCGATCTATGTCTTGGAAGGCTCACATTGAATACATCGCAGCAAAGGGCGTTCGGGCGGTCGGATTGTTAATGAAGATCAGCAACAGTCGGTTAGGTATGCGAAGAAAAACGCTTTTATTAATATATTGCATGTATGTTCGCCCAGTTCTTGAATTCGGGCGCATATTATACGCTCGGGCTCCTGCTTATAAGCTTCATAGTCCTCGAAAGACAAGCCTTGAGATTATGTTTAGGTCTTCCTAAATTTGTAGCAATCAAGGCCTTGTATCCGGAAGCTAGGCTCCCCTCATTAGCTACACGTTTTAAGTCGTTAGCAGCTCACTCATTTCTAAGGCTTATGAATCCCCCGTAAGACGTTCAGCAACAGTTTTTATTGCCAGTCCTGATTTTTTTTGGAGTATATTGGCCGAGATTTCATACGCCTCAAATTCTGGTTATACAGAGCCTTCTTGACATTTTAAACGTTCAAATTAAGGACATGCCTTTGATCAAGAATAGCAACAACTCTATTAAAATACAATTTCACGACATTTTTCCAAAATATGCAACACTAATATCGTCCCGCTTGTTAAACGCTATATTAAGTGATTATCTGGATCATATGCCAATAAAGACAGTCATAGCGACTGATGCTTCACAGAGTGAAGAAAAATGTGGAATTGGGATTTTCTCTCCTAATCTTGATTGGTCATTTTCTCTTCGCCTTCCAGATTTTGTGCCCGTATTTGTAGCAGAATTTTTAGCGATCATTCTAGCTCTCCGTAAATTAACAGCATCAATAAGTTCTGCAGCAATTTTGATGGATTCTCGACCAGTACGTTCCTCCCTCACTGCAAATGAGGAATCGCACGTTCGGAGTGTTTTCAAATCATTAGTCCCACAGCATATAAATTTGATCAAATTGGTTTGGGTTCCAGGACATAAAGCCCGGTTATTCAGGTATTACCGGCATGGCCCGGTTATTCAGGTATTAATGGCATCAACATTCATTATAGGTGCGAGATTAAGGAGGAAACTGTTGTTAGTTGATTTTTATGCACCGTCAATAACGAACACATTAGAATTGCAGCATTGGAATCATTGGAATAGTAAAATATGTCAAACACGAGCAATTGAAGTCGCAATCACTATACTACGTTGTCAGACTCCATACCTAAATTTTTATTTACACAGAGCTGGTCTGGCAGCTTCCCCTAATTGTTCTTTTTGCGGAGTGCATGAGTCAACAGAACATTATCTGATTCACTGTAACAGATACTCTACCTTGCGCAAATTGACTTTAGGTACCGTCTTCCGACTCCTTAGATTGGATTTAAGTGCACAAAATGTACTTTCATTCGGGGCTTTGTCTCTTGGATACAGTGACGGGAAGATTGCTGATGCCCTGCAGGAGTTTCTTAAAGGTTCGCAGAGATTTAGGCTATAGAATCAATCTTTACTCTTGTTTTTCTACTTTTCCAAATTTCTTTATTCTTTCTTATTCAGTCTCCGCTTCATTGTTTATATGGTTTTCTATTTCTATTCTTAATTTTTTTGATTTCACTTATTTCATCTTAAATAGAAAAAAATTACGCTTTACTTTAACAATTACATTTTAAAAACTATCCGGTTCTTGGCCAATCCGCGAGAGTGGGTGTGTGCCAGAGTTTCTAGGATCTACTCTACTCTACTCTACTCTTGGTTCATGGCCAGCTCGGATGCTACAGCCGCAGCTGCTGCTCTTTCATCCTGGCCAGGGGCGTAGACAAATTTTTTTCGGGGGGGGGGGGGGGGGGAGGAGGAGGGTTGCCACCTCCTTGATCTGAAATGGGGACCGGGTAGGTATATGTGGTCGAGTGTCATTTCCTGCCCTTTATGCCATGGCAAAAAAAAGAAGATTCGGGGGGGGGGGGGCACGGGCCCCGGTGTGACACTCCCTGGCTACGCCACTGGTCCCTGCGTCTCTCTCGCTCCAAGTCACATAAGCGAGATAGTTGAAGCCTTCGCTATCTGCAAAAACGTTGACACGTGTGTCAGCGCACCGTCGATTGCGTTACTTGATTGCGAGCTGACGTACTTGGAGAAGACGTAATGATGTCACAAGTGTAGCCTTTTGTCATGTGCGTAGGTTGCGTGCGCATTTTTTGTTCTTTCTTCATCTGTCTTTCTATGTTTCGCTTGAATAAAGCATTCAGTTGTCAGTTCAGCGCTCGTGTTGTCAAGTCTTTCTGTGTCCTACGTCTTTAGCGCTGTTTCAATATGAGCTGTTTTTCTTTGTTGGACAAGACCTTTTTAATGAGAACCAACCAACAATCAAACCACGGAATGTGTAGGGGACGTTATATGCAGTAATTCTGAATAAATGTGAAGAAATTACAGCGAACGAAAAGACAACTTGCCGCTGGCAGGGACTGAACCTAAACCGTGTACTGCAGGTTTATTACTGCCATTGATAGCATAATAACTACATATAGCGCCCCTATACTTTTCGTGGCTTGATCGTCTGTTGGCCCTAATTAAAGACATTTATATTCATGTTACTTTTTCGTTGTTACAGTTTCTACAGGATTATAACCATCTAGTAAGATGGAATTCAAGCATTTGAAGGAAGGATATAAACATACAACACGTTTAGCGCTTACGGCAGCGTTCTTGCGTCAGCCGTACGGCCTGGCTTCAAACCACGCAGGTGTGCGCGAGTGTCAAGTGTCTGTTGGCGTTCGGCCGCTGGCGTATTGGGCTATCACGTTCCCATAAAAGCGCCTGGCACGGCTCTGCTTGTTGTTCTGCCTGCTCCCTGGCCTAGCTTGCCGAATAAATAGTTTCATGATGTCGTTCTGACTTTTGCTTTGCTCGCCATGGCCACAAGAAGCCAAGCAGAACATGACGGCCTAGGTGCAAAAAGAAAGACATAATGCCTCTCCTAGATGCCACCAAAAAGAGGACGCGGGCTAAGGTGGCAGGAGCGTATGTTATAGATATTTAATATGCTGATTTCAATTCTAAAGCCATCTCATCCTGGAAATGAATAATGTTACAAAAATAATCTGCAACAGTCGAAAGCTTGGTCTGGAATAACAACTAGGAAACGGAGAATTCAACCAAAACAGTTGAGTGCTTGGACTAAAGCTGTCATGGCAAAACGTGCACTCCCTTTATATTACTCAAGAATTATGCAGAAAACATGCACAATCATAAATAAGTATTACCACTTCCAACATCAATATGTGTTATTGTTTTGTTGAGTACTTGTAGGCTCGCGAATACGCTGGTGAAAAACAAAAAGAGCTATAGTCTGTTTGGGCGCATCATTGCCCTTGGTAAAGCGCTAATAGGGCACCAGGAATGACATAAAAGATTCAGTCATACTGGCAAAGTGGAATTTATTGTACATGGAAAATTTTTGCCATTATACAACAGGAAGAAAAACGAACCAAAGAACGCAACTGATTACATTCGCGCAAAGTTATTGGTACCAATGTTCTACCACGGGAGAATCATTGTACAGCAATCTCTTGAGAGAATGGCAGCATGGGCTAGTTGGTGATTTATAATCGATATATTTGACGCACATGTATCGACACACACGTATGGAAGGACACAACACATATTTGTGTTTTGCCCTTCCATACGTCCTCGTTTACGTAGCGCTATGCAAATATGTCGATTTTAATGGCAATATCGCTTTCTCCAAAAGTCTTTCGACTAACAAAGCACCTATTGATGAAAAAGCGTGTAAGTCTGGTAACCAATGAAAAAAACTCGTGAATTTTGAGCAATACGACCTCTTATGCGGGTGTTTTAGTCCACTAGGAGGTTTTGAAATATGGAAGGGGGTCAATTATGGACATGAAAAACGACAATAAGGGTGAAAATGCACACAGTGCGTGGCATGCCGGTCGGATGGTGACAAGAGGTAATGACCGGCGATTCTGCGGCATCACGTACGACGTGACGCACCACTTTAGCGAGACCTCTGTAAATAAAACTCGGCTAAGAGACCGCAACCGTTGTGGCCGTGCGTTATTGCGAGCTCACAAGCATCATCAAACTCGGAAACATGACGCAGCATGCTCTGAATTCAGCGACATTTGGCTGCAACGCTAAACTCAGCGACAAGTAACGATGCCACACTTGACTTATCAAAAGAATTGCTTAGATGCATTCATAGAATTGTCTAGATCAATATCAGTTCAAAAGGAGCAGTAAAAACGAAACGGTAGTAGCAATTGGAGCTTCATTCGGTCTAGGCTTTTACTGAACTCGCAAGGGGTATTTTTCGCCGCGTCATCGCTTGGAAGACTCTGTCATCGCTTTGATTATCGCAGAGAAAGTTATGTTGGGAGCACAGCTACACTAAGGCTTCCGTTTTGCGCCGTATTACACTGCGCGCAAAGGCATCGGCATGCTTTGGTTTCACAAATTCCGCGCACTTATGCGTAGCACAAATGAAAGAATGAATATACGATAATTGCTTCCATTATAATATAATATTAGGGAGAGTAAACTTGCACCTCCACAAATCGGGGTCACATGACTTGCGAAGAAACGTCAGGCGTGGCGCTATACCACCACTGTGCAATCTCAATGAAACGCAAAGTTTTGCCTAACGTTGCGTAACTATGGCTATTTTGTCAGTGTCACTGAGGCCAATCGCCTAGGCCATATTGCCCTCACTATTTGTCAGCATCACATACTGCCAAAGCCATGGACGACACGACAGCGACGTGACGCTCCGCGAATAGCATCATGTGTGACGTCAGGTCACGTGACCCAGAACTGTTCGTGTGCAGATGGACTCTCTCCACCGCTCTTGGCGTGATGCAGTCGTGTAGTAGCGCTATGGGCATGTACCATGTCCTCATGAACGTGCACACTGGAGCATTGTCAGTGAGCAGATGAACACCTAATAGCTCTTCGAGACGGCTGGCACAGTCGACGCGTCGCTTAGAGCATCCAGTGACAGCACGTAGGAATTATTTTAAGTAGGAATTACTGTTGCATAGTTTTACCGTGGTCGCCGCGATCAGCTCCGCCAACGGCGCTCCACCTGGGATAATCGCGTAGGCCACGATATTACTTTGACAACGGCGCTTCATTACGAGGTGACAAGCAATGGGCCCCAGTTGCTTTGTACTGGATTGGCTGCCTGCATATTTTCGTAGTCAGCAGGAGTCATAGCCGCAGCGACAGCTGCAGCCAAGTTCAGCAAAAGAAGTATGAATTCTTCACAAGGTTCTCAGTTAGAATAAATTCACATGAAAATACAGGTAAGTAACATGAAAAATAATGGCTTGAATTTTGCTTGAATACTTGACATTTCTTTTTTAATAGTTTGCGATAGCAAGCAGCAACATAGCCTTTTTTCAGTACTATGAACTTTCACTTTGACAAACCTTTCCGGAAGCGTCTAAGTTCTTTTAGGTGAAGTTTCAATGTATAGCGATTTTGGCATGCAGGAACTGTATAGTTTGTACTAAATATCTAGGCGTGCAATGCCCATAGAGCAGTCTTAGCAACAAGGCACCCAGAGAACTTGAGGAAAGATGGGAGGGTGACTATATTGTGTGGAAGGGGGTGAGGCTGCCCGGAGTGTCAGCTCGAGTGGTTCATCGGCCTTCACACTGACCGCAGGTTTAGGGCTACGGGGCAATAAAGCATGAAGGTACATGCGCTAGATGAAGCTTTGAAGAGCAGCGCCCTCGTGACTACCCGTTAACAGGAAGCTTTTCTATGGTTGAGATGGTAGATACAGGGTGCTTCAGCCCTGCGGGAAAAAATCTCCTCTGGAAGATGCAGGAACGGCAGAGAAGCAGCAGCTACTTAAGAGCCTAAGGGTCCCCAGAGAACTCACCGGCCGATGACGTCGCCAGGCCCAACACGTGGCTCCGAGCCACGGTTCAGAAGAACCAATCCTTAGCAGGATTCAATTAAATTCAATTCAGTTTTAAGAAAGGGAAGAATAGACAACCACCCATTTGTAGCACGAAGCCACAAGGAAAATCCATACGGATTTCTCAGAAAATAAAGGCTCTTAGTCGCCGAAAAATTCGTCCTGGTCCGGGGATCGAACCCGGGACCAACGCCTTTCCGGGGCGGTCGCTCTACCAATTGAGCTAACCAGGAAGCTAGCAATTGGCAGCGCGAGGGCGAATCCATCGACAACTCGAAGCAACTGGACACATATTGCAAATAGGTTCTGCGGAATCCCGCAAGGTGGCGGAACGGTTAAGAAAGGGAAGAATAGACAACCACCCATTTGTAGCACGAAGCCACAAGGAAATCCATACGGATTTCTCAGAAAATAAAGCCTCTTAGTCGCCGAAAAATTCGTCCTGGTCCCGGGTTCCTGGAACCCGGGCGTTGGTCCCGGGTTCGATCCCCGGACCAGGACGAATTTTTCGGCGACTAAGAGGCTTTATTTTCTGAGAAATCCGTATGGATTTCCTTGTGGCTTCGTGCTACAAATGGGTGGTTGTCTATTCTTCCCTTTCTTAACCGTTCCGCCACCTTGCGGGATTCCGCAGAACCTCTTTGCAATTCAGTTTTCCAGTGTGCACATGTTGGATAGTCACATTGGGTTAAAAGCTACGTAAGTAGCTTGACGGGACCCAACGACCAGGCTATGAAAGGAAGTCACAGCAAGCAGTTCGGTACATTGATTAGCATGAAAAAAACAACAAGTTCGAAATACATGTACAGTGGTTAATATGAACTTCCAGCAATAGCTGGAACTGCTCAAGGACACAAATACCAACTGCAGGAAAAAGCTATTCTATACAATACAATACCGCTATAGCAAGAAGAATTTTACAGCACTACTGTAGCAGCGCTAGCTATAGAGAACAAAACATTCAAACACTAGCTATATAACGCAGCAAGAAAGCCATGTTAGTAGAAACGAAATAGGTTACACAGTATGTAATCCGAACGATACATCTCATTGCAAGTGAACGAATTATGAGCGTAAGTCTTTCTTACTCACAGTGTCAATATTTTCTTATGTGTTCAAAGTAGATGGCAGGTTATAAACCGACGATTGATGTTTGTAGCGCGTCCTGAAATGTGGAACTGACCACGTCTCAGGGTTCCTTGTGTAGGCGTTCATTCGACGACGCTCTAAAGATGCCAATGGTTTTATGTAGTCCCTGAGGGATGTTGAAGCATATGGTGCCGCATATAATAAACGAAAAGTATATAGGTTGACAATTCGAATAACGCTGTACTTAGGATACGCCTCTCTGGTGCTTGAATAATAGTCTATTTTGCCAATACAGAGAATAACCTTCTTCTGTAGCATTAGAACACTACGTTAGTTTTAGTGGTTGTGCATCATACTAAAGGGCAATAATATAAGTGTGCATTATATAAAGCATTGTAAATGTGCACTTTGTCCTTTGTAGGAAGTAGACTAGGACATCGCAATGAAACGCCTGTCACAGAGGAGAGCTTTTAACAGCAAAGCTGTTTAAGCTGCGATACGAGCCTGTGGGTTGTGGTTTTTTCGCACTTTTTTTTCAAACATGAATTTGAACGAACTTGCCCAACTGTTACTTCTAGTTCTGTTTAAGCTGATCGTTATTGGTGCGGCCTACCACAAAACTATTGTAATCATAAATGGGTATGTGCCACATAAATTGGGCAAATCCCACTACTCACGACTGGCAATGAAGAAGCCAACAATTAGCCCAAGAAATGACTATCATCACGGGTATGTGCCACAGAAATTGGGAGATTGAGAAAGAAGCAGAGAGAGAAAGTGATTTAAAAAATCGAGATATCAAGCGAGAAATAAAAAGGAAGAAAGAGAGAGAAAAAGCAGAGAGGAAGAAAGGGAATAAAAGTGTAATGATAAAGAGCGAGAAAGAGAAAGATATAGAAAGGAATCAATAGAAAGAAACAGATAAAAATAGATACACGAAACAAAGGGAAAGAAAGCGAAGAAAGAAAGAAAAAAATAATGAGAAACAATGAAGGCCACTCAGCTGCGCTCCTCCTTCAGGCTTGGAACGATTAGTGCGAAGCTGCCGTACTCGGGAACGAGAAAAGCAACGGCGGCTGCGAGAAGAGCCCGAAGCGATGGAAGCCATACACCAACGACGATGTGCCCGTAGATCTATGATGGGTGCGAACGCTCGGTTCTGGAGTTTCGACATCCGCGCCGTGACTAACCTAGCTGAAGCTTAGCAACAACGTAGAAGCAACCAGGCTAGACCTGAGAATCGTCCAGTGTCGCTGTGTGAAGCCTTGCGCGACTTAGTGCAAGCTTCGCAATTTTTTTACTTAGGTAATTGACAAGTATGTCCCAAGTGAGCTGTGAAAAAAAAGTTCACGCCAAGAATTTTGTGACTGTCAGTCATTTCGATTTTCTGACCTTCAAAAGGGATAGTATTATTCAGCTGGAGGTATGTGCCACAGAAATTATTCTTATTCTTGGAGCGAAAAATAATTATCTTAGTTCTGTTCGCGTTGATCTTAATTTGATTTAGCTGTGACAAAGTCAAAGGTCCGTCTTTCTGCCGACGACTGCGTCTTATATGAAGTAATTTCTTCTCCTAGTGATCACACCTTACTTCAGGACTCCTTCACCTGCTTTTGCACGTGGCGCACTGACTGGCAGATGCGCATTAACTTTCAAAAAACCGTAGTAGTATCATTCACTAAAAGTCACTTTCCGTTGCAGCACGTGTACGCCTTCAACGACACCATAATCCACCGGGCACAAGAGTGCAAATTCCTTGGGGTTATATTTTCACAAAACATGCAACGCATCCAAAGCACTAAAACAATCAGGTTGCCTGCGACGCACGTCATCTAAATCTCCGAAATGCACTAAGTTACTGATGTATAAAACGCTTATGCGTCCTATACTAGGGTATTCTTCATGTGCTCTGGAACTCGTATGAAGCATGCGACATTAACAAACTGGAATCTGTACAAAGAAGGACTGTTCGTTTCATTTGCCATCGCTATGACCGTAATTTTTCACCCTCGTCAGCAATGAATTCTTTGACACTGTCTCTCCTATGCATCAGAAAGGGACGCCGATTCCTTGATGCTCTTATACTCATTTCTTCATTCATCTTGTCGGCTATCTTCAGACGACTGCATCTGTATGCGTCTAGATACAAGATGTATGCATCTTGTATCTAGACGCATACAAGATGTATGCATCTTGTATCTTTCAAGTAAACGTTACCACCGCCCAACTTGAAGCCTTTCTTTACGCACACTACATCTTTAAATACAGGAAAGATTACTTTTAAGGGCTCGTTTTTCTTTGATAGATACAATATTAATGAGAACTAACAGAAAGTCATGCCAAGGAAAGTATAGGGGGTGCTATTTGTAGTAATTCGAATATAAATGTGAAGAAAGTAAAGTGGATGAAAAGATAACTTGCCGCCGGCAGGGACCGAGCCTGCGACTTTCGAATAACGCGCCCGATGCTCTACCACTGAGCTACGGCGGCGGTCATCTCCCCGTCCACTTTATAGGGTATATATGTGGATTAAACTTAGGAGTGTTAGTCAGCGCCGATCGCAGCAATGGCGGCGAGAGTGGAACACTCTTTTTTCTGCCTTTTCAGCGTCACGTGCACGTGATCTATTTACGAGCAGGCAGGTGACCAATAATCCCTCGCATTATGACAGAAATTTGACATTTCGTTTCGCACCGCCTACCTTGGGTGAGCTTTCGGCGCTCTAGGGGGGGGGGGGGGGAATGGGGAGGGTGCAAGCGAGAATTCTGGAGGGGGAGGGCTCTAGCCCCACCGTGCCCCCCACTGTCGCCGCCCCTGCGCCATAAACGGTGGTTTCTGTTATCTCATTCCAGCTTCCGCTGGAAAAAAACAAACTCACAGCCCAGCGCTCTGCCCCTTACGGCATAATGACCTTATTTTTCCTAGCATTTATTTTTGTCCTTTCTCTCTACTTTTCTGCCACCAATACTCTAACTGTTTCTTACCTATTTCTATCGTGGCCGCGTTCATCTTTCCATTGTTTTGTCTAAAACCCAAGGCTTCATGTAGGCTCGTGCCCAAACATACCTGGGTGGATATATTCCAGGTGGGGGCGTAGCCAAGGGGGAGAGGTTAGGGGGGTTGAACCCTCCCCACCCCCCCGGAAATTTACAATTTTGCTCGCGTATATATACACGCACACATACAAACGCGCGCACGAACATACATAAAGTAAGATTAACGCTCCCCCCCCCCCCCCCGAAAAAATTTATGGCTACGCGCCTGATATATTCACATTCAATCAGAACATGCTGCGTCGTTTCCTTAGCTTTTCCACAGCATGTAGATTTTTCTTCGTTACTGAATCTCGCTTGCCCGTTCTAAGGCAACACGACCTCTCTGAAAACAGTGAAGCGCTTGCCCTTGAATTATCATAAGAGGCATCCCTCTTTGGTTTCATTTTTGCACTTTCGGCAGTTGCGCAGAACCGGCAGTTACTCAGTGCCGGTTCCGGAACAGTAACGCCTCCGCGCGGCAGTTCCCCGCAATGGGACCTCGCTCCTCCACGTAATCGCGCGGTGCTTTGGCCGGTCCCCCAGTATTCTAGGTCACTCTACCATTGCGGTCGGAGATATTAGTGCATGGGCCCATATGGAGAGCTTTTCCTCTAGAACCTGTACCAATCCATGTAATAGCCAT
>NC_051178.1:64821702-64825217 GCF_013339695.2 Rhipicephalus sanguineus | reverse complement strand
TTACTCTTCTGCCACGCTATATTGCATATGCTAATGTGGTTCCTTCCCGACATGAAGCCTGTATAGGACCTTTTTCCAAAGCAGTTTCAAGCACGGGCATGGCTCAGGTTGATACTGGGCTCCCACGCAGAGGGCCCAGGTTCGATCCTCGTTCCATCCTGGAATTTTTTCCTTATTTCGTTTTTCTCTTATTTCGATCGATACTGTTACGGACACCGGCGGCGGCGGCGGCGGCGCGCAGCGGCGGCGGCGGGCAACTACGGCGCCAAAAACGGCCGGTGAAATGATCTCATAACAGCTTTCGCTGTAAAAAGCCTAGCTGCGGGATCTTACATCTCAAAGTCAACATATGAAAATGGCACCACGGTGAGTGAATACCGGTTAATTTTAACTACGTGGTGTTACTTAAAGCGCACTTCACCGAATACAGGGTGTAGACGAGTGTTCTTGCATTCCTTGCTGATTGCAATGCGGTCGTCACACTCGGGAATCAAACCCGCGACTCTATATTTCTCAGAAACGTAACGCCGTAGACTCCTATCTTCCACAATGGCTCAAGTAGCTATGCCTTATTGCAGTGACGTATATATGAATAAGCTTCCAGCCCAAGTCGTGCGCGGGTTCGGCCGTATTGTTAGCCGAAACCGCGGACCCAAAGCGGCAATCCCCACTGCCCGTTACAAGACGGCAAGTGAACGTACAAAAGGTAATGACAGGGAGCGCGAATGCAATTTCCCAGCGTAAGCCGCCGCACCAAATAAGCCGTGGTGTGTGCGGCATGTAGCCAGGGCAAGCGCGACGCTGCGATCACTGCGGACCGCCTTCCGCTCCGCTGACGGTCGGAGCTGATCGGAAGTACGGCGGCGTGCTCCTCCCCTTTCCCCTTCTTCCCTTCGGTGCCATTTCCTTCCTTCCCTAGACTCCCGGGACATCATCAGGGAAGGGATGTTCCCTACGACACTGAAGCCCTCGCGGGTCGTTCTTAGCCGGCAGTGTAAGCTGACTTTTCCCCTCATTGCAGAGCGCCCGATTCTGCCTAGGTTCGCGGACTACAGACGACCCCACATCCGTCGGGAAGCCGTTGCCGAGTTGCATTATTCTCCTTTCGGACCCGACAATTGATTGCTCATTGGTTCCGTTTCCCGGAATCCGCGATTGCAGCGAGACAGCGATGGTCGTGCACCGGACTTGCCTCGCAGTATAAGCGGCAACTCGCTCGGCACCCCAGTGACCTACGGCGCTGACCAAGGTCGCTGCACCCCATCAGCGGATTTAGTCAACAGCGGATGAACAAGGTTCACAGGATCTCGAAGTGATCAACAGTTGGCTGCTTCATTTCTTAAATTGGCAGCGTGAATGTAGAGCTTGGACCAACGAAAGCAAGGGCAGAAGACTTCCCTTTTTGCTTTAATTTCTGCACTCGTGTTATGATATTGCGTCCAACAAACTAGCCCAAACCTGCACCTTGTCTCGCACTGTTCGTGAATTCAGGTTTCCTGCTTTCGCCTGAATTAATGCTTCGACCTTCTTGGATCTGTAGGATTTGATTTAAATAAAGAAAGATTTGGTTAAAAGAATTCTGAAACTCGCAGGGGCCACGGATTAGTTAGAAACTACGCAAGCCCAGACTGACAACTGAAAATTTCGTCCTGAAATTGATAACATTCATCGTGAGCTCGGAGAAAGATGTATAAGCAGAATAAGGCCTTGAGCTGCCGTATTGACATTCATGTCGCCTTCTCGGGCGTTCTTGTATATTGCGCTTTTTTTGCAGACTTCAGGAAATATTCTTGAAGACTTAAGATAGCCTAAATGACGTTCACTTGCTTGGATCAGTTTTGTTGAATGAGTGTTATACTTTAAAGGAAGAAAGATGTATAAGCAGAATAAGGCCTTGAGCTGCCATATTGACACTCATGTCGCCTTCTCGGGCGTTCTTGTATATTGCGCTTTTTTTGGTCAGGAAATATTCTTGAAGACTTAAGAGAGCCTAAATGGACCTTCACTTGCTTGGATCAGCTTTGCTGAATGAGTGTTATACTTTAAAGGAAGTTTAACCAGTAATTTTCCTCGTTTGTGACGAAAACTACAAAGAAAATAAAGGTAGCTCCGAAAAGCAATTTGCTGTGGCCGACACTTACAGTACTTCCGCGGCCCAAATAACAAAAACAGCCCAGGCTCGATCATCTTTACGGTTGCAGTTACCAACGAATATTTGATCACGTGACGCCGCACTGCTGTGTCGGTTGTGCGCTGGGTTAGCCCTCGCCAACTCACATAGCAGCCGCATGTGAATGGCCGATTCAGCCGTGCACGTAAGGTCAAAATGGCAATACATCATCAATCATATCTTGTGTCACTGTTCTCGCTCTGATAAACAATGCCAGGCTATCTGCAGTGCCCTGTGCGGATTTGAAGATCGGCCTCTTAGAGAGGAGTCAAAGCTTTTGAGCCTGGCCCCACAGTTCGTTAGCCCAAAACGACATACGAGTTCTCCAGCAATACTTCAAGGCGACAGACCTAAATGCGTAATCGTAGATACACTATACAATGTTTTTGAACAATATACACCCATAACACCTCTACTTTACTTCCCCATTACCCCCCCCCCGTCTTTGTAGGGTAGCAAACTAAGCGAAATCTAATTGACCTCACTGCATTTCCTTCGCTCAGGTAGGCAGGATCATTAAAGGAAACACGACTCGGCGATGGCGACGGCTTGTCAGTGAAGATTCTGAAAACTACCTGCAGCAATGGGTGTTAGCAAAAAAAAAAAATGAGGGCAGAGCACGGAGGTGGGGAGGGCGCATTGAAGGAATTGTTTCGCTCGAAACAAGATGCGTTCTCGCGCGAGTCTTGGTACACAGGGCCGCTTGTTTACAACGCCGGCATTCCGGCACCGCATCCAATGAATACCACGTCGCTTCACTTCCGCTCTGCACGCGTGAACATCGCATTTACCCGACAAACCTATAACACGCAGCGCGAGTTCGCTGTCTCGCTTCCCCAACATCGCTCTCGCGCGTCCTTCGCTCGTCTCGTTCGATGGCGTGTCCGCCCTCGTGCGTCCACTCATCCTTTCTTTCTTCCAGGTCTAACTCACGGTCTGTTTTCGTATGTTTTTCAATCTCTTCTCAGTTCACGTCCGTTGCAAACGGTTCACTTTCGTGCGGTGCGCGTCGACTGCTCGCTTCACTGTACAGCGTAACGGGGCGCCTGCGTGAAGCGCTCCTGCTGGTCCCAGGTATGGGCGGCCTAATTATATACGCTTCAGGGCTGCCCCATCCGGATTCGACGGCGCAAGCAGCCCCTCTACCTTTCGCCTCTCTTTCCCTTTCGCTTTGTTTCCCCAAGCCCTTTGTTTCCTGAAGAAACCCTCTCTGCCGAGCCCCCCCCCCCCCCCTCATTCATCATCTTGGCGCTAGAAACAAAATGAAGCACGGGACGCTCCGCTACTACCCGAACCAGCACGCGACCATGTCGCGAAAGTGAAAAGGAAGAGGAGCGGTGGGGGG
>NC_051178.1:64691702-64819202 GCF_013339695.2 Rhipicephalus sanguineus | reverse complement strand
GTATATAAGAAGCGTTGGGTATAGGCTTTGATTCTTTCATGCGATGAGTCGGCTCTGGCCGAGATCTAGCAAGCTAGTGAGAGAGTAGTGTGGGGAGGGACGCTATGGTTTTGGCTTTTGTGCGTTCCACTTGCTACCAAGTGTGGCGAACGTGTCTAGCGGTGTTCTCGGCATGGTCGTCAGGGATGGGCCGAATGTCGCGGTGCTGTCCGCATCCTCTCGCAACGTCCCTGTCTGGTGTTACGAGTGCGTGACATCTGCGGGAACAATAAGCTTAAGCGCGGCTGGATTGGGAGTGCATCTTCTCTGTGGTCGCTGTCTTTTGGTTCGCCAGAGGGAGAAAGCGAAAGTAAGAACGATCTGGCTGGCATACGTACATAGGCATGTATTTCTGATCCGTTGTGTGGATAGTACGCATTTCGAAACGCCCGCTAGAACTAGCTCACAGGCGTTATTATTCTGGAACTATTCGGACTCGTGTTGCTGATATTGCGTATGGATTTGTATGGCAATTGGTTTGCTGATATTTGTATGGTATATTGGTATTTTCACTGTATACCTTTAATTATTATTGTAAACCGATCATGCGCCACAATGGAATGAATTGTAGCGCACGTCTAGTTTTTGAAACACGTTGGCTAAACTCCGAAATTGTAGTGGTAATGCGCACACAATATACCTATAAGCCTTTTCGTCTTTTGTGGGCATGATTCTTTCATCACGTATTTAGAACTTGTAAGAAAAGGGGACAGTCTATGAATTCTGATGAGGACAGAGGGCGCTATGGTTTCCTTGTGTTTCTCATCAGTGTTTTCTTTCTTATTTATCTGAGCTGCCCCAGCACTAAAACAATTGAGCCTACTCTTCTTGCACGTGACCTATAATAACCACCTGCACATCTACAGCGATGGCTCGACCACGGTGTCCACTTCTGACGGTGCCGTGGTGATACCGGCATGATAAATAACACTGACTCAAGATATCGCATGTCACTACGTCTACGGCGGTCGGAACTTGCGGCTCTGCGCTGTGCCCTACAGTACTTCGATTCTGAGAGACCGAGAAATTGGCTGTCTTTTCCGACTCGAAGACGGCGTTACAGTGCATGCAGACAGCTCTCCGACGCGGATGCCACGAACAGCTTACGTACGAAATTATCAAGCTTCATCGCCGCTTCAAAGAAAAAGGTCATGAGGTTGACTTGCAGGGGCTACCTGGCAAATGCGGCATCAGTGACATGTTTCCCGCAGACAACGCGGTTCGCACATCCCATTAAGAAGAGCACACCGATTCGATTCCTCTTTCAAGGACAGACGCTACAACATACCTGCCAAGTTTGGAGAAACGGAATCCGGAGATCTACTCAACGGGGGAGGGGGGTACTGCGATAGAATTATATGGACACTGTCAGCGGGATTTTGCGGTCGCCGCGGACCTGTACAGAGTCCAAACCGATAACATCGCTTACGCATCGTCTGTTTCACGTGCGAGTAAATGCGCGCTCGCGCTAAAGGCGAACGCGGTTGAAGCAGAGATGAAACGACCCGGCCGTCACCGTCGCGCGAAGGGCACATGCGATAACATCGCTCCGCGTGCGAGGCCTGTCGTCGCTTGCTTACCACTTATTTCGTCGGGCAAGGGACCATAAGGGCGCCGTTGAGACGGGGACGGTCGCGAGCACTGGCGAACGCGCTATCTCGACAGACATCGGTAACGGCTACTTTAAGCGGAGAGCCCAGCACTTAAAAGTGCTGGGCTCTCCCCTTAAAGCAGTAGTAATCGACACAATATTTTGAAGGCGAGATAACTTGTGGGATAGATTTGTGTGTACACAAACGCATTATCTACGAAATATTAACGGCTGATATAACCTATAACACATGTAGGTTCAATTTTTAAATTGCGTGTAGCGCATCTGTACGCGAAACGTCCCACCTCGCGTCACCGTGACGCACGGGGCGCGCAATGCACTGGACGTGCGGGGCAAAACTGGATTTCCGGGAGATTTTCCTATGACCCGTACAACCGGGAGAAACGTTCAAAATCCGGGAGTCTCCCGGGTGATCCGGGAGACTTGGCAGGTATGCTACAAGGCAGCTTCGTCACCTGGCACATCGTCTCTGTCTGTCGGAGTGGAATACGCCAAGTATAAGAGATACGAAACTCCACCACATAAACCCTACACTGGAACTTGTTCTTGTTCTTGTTCGCCTTCAACTATGGCTCACACCCACTGCGGGGATTGGCCAAGAAGTGAGTGGTTTTATAACGTGTTAGAATACTTTAGAAAGGAGGTTACAGAATAGAAACTTTACAAGTTTGATAGAAAATTTTGGCGCTCGATCAAATATGAATACACATAGTAATAATGAAATAAAAAGAAATCAATGGCCGAATCTTTAAAAATATATCCACGTCTCGACACACATGATAATAATATAGATTATCTAGTTAACCGATTGGTTTCATTGAGGTAATCCCGCACAGCCACGCAAAACCTTCGCATTGGAGAACCCAGAAATAGAGGCTCCAAAAGACAAATCACAGGCACGGATAAATTCAATCCTATAGCACGTAAAGGTGTTTCCAAAAGGATTTTTCGTGCTGTAGTATATCGCCTGCAGGTCAGAAAGAAATGATCAATAGTTTCTAGCTCACCACAGAAAGCGCACAGTGGAGAAGGTGCCTGAGCAGACCTGTGTTGATAGAAATTTAGTTTCGGTACACGACAGCGCAGTCTCGTAATTGACACTTCCAGTTTACGGGTTTGACAAAATGACCGCCGCCAAGGATATAATAAGTGCCGATCCGATCTCCATCCGGACTTCGTCGTCGTCAAGCTTCGCTTCTTTGTCGGATTTGGTGGGGGTTGCCTTCACGAAGGCACACAATATTAATTGGAGTGACCGAGGGTGCGATATGCGAGGTCTGCGGCACCGAAGATGACATCGATCATTTCCTATGCCGCCACCAATGTTGTACTCGTTCCTCTAAAACAGAAACGAAAGTTCGTTCCTCGTTCCTCGTTTCTTCCAAACTTTGGAACGAGTTCGCGTTACGAGTTCCTTTAATACGAAAAGAAAGCGTTCCAGTTATTTTTCGAACACTGGAAGGTATCGTTACTTTAACGTTACATTTCATTCTTTAAATAAAATATAGTGTCGGACAACACTGAGGCGAAATAAAATGAGCGCTTTAAAACACAAATTGAACTACGTATATCATACGAACTCGAACGTTGCTGGCAGCAGATTATCTGGAGATAAAAATAACGTAAGGAAACGCACCTAGGCAAATTTTTTTCAGGGAGCTGCAGATGCATATACTCCAAACATATAATAATAATAATAATAATAATAATAATAATAATAAATAATAATAATAATAATAATATAAAAATAATAATAATAATAATAATAATAATAATATCTGGGGTTTAACGTCCCAAAACCACGATATGATTATGAGAGACGCCGTAGTGGAGGGCACCGGCAATTTTGACCATCTGATGTTCTTTAACGTGAACCTAAATCTAAGTACACGGGCCTCTACCATTTCGCCTCCATCGAAATGTGACCGCCGCAGCCGTGATCGAAGCCGCGACCTTTCGGTCAGCAGCCGAGCACCGTAACCGCTATACCACCGCGGCGGACAATACTCCAGACATGTCTAGGTGCAACATTGGTGCTGGTCTATTACAAGTTCAACACATATAGCACTTTGAATTTGGGTCTTCAGATGTGCAGTCAGGATACTGCGCTTCAGATGTACAAATAGGAAGCTACTCACATGCGCCAATATTATTAAATGTCCTGCACAAGAAACCACATCGAAAGAAGTAATTACATAGCCTTTTATTGAATGCTGATTCGATATCACAGTATATGGTTTTCAGGAAGGAAGAAAGAAAGGAAACAGAAGTGCGGAAGGCAGGGAGATTAAGTAAAAAAAGCTTCCGGTTGGCTACCTTACACGGGGAAGGGGAATTGAAAGATGAAAGTGACAGAGTTGAGGGAAAAGAAGAACAAACATGGTTGATCCCTCTGCCATAAGAATCGGTGTAACACGATAGTGAAACAAGTCTTCACAAAACTAGTTCAATCAATGTTCATTTAACATTGATAAATGAGAGCTTGCGTAATGTCTCTTGATGTTTAGTGGCTTTAGCGCCGTTTGATGTGGACGCGCCTACGTTGATCGCAGTGGCACATCTCCGTCCCGACGACTAACGTCGATGATCATGGTTGACTCTTTCGTGACCGTGGGAAAACTGGCCACATTTTGTATGCTTTAGTCATTATTTTTATTATAAGTAATATAATACATTCAGTGTAATATTATATATGAATAAAACCTAAGTGATTGTACTTTTTAATGGTCTTACCTAAAAATTAATATTACGTTATAATATGCAAGAATATTTATGAAAAACAACATTTTTAATGTTGTGCTCTCCACATGAAAGGAAAAAAAACGAAAAAACCTGAAATATATAAAATTTTTGCACAACAGTTTTCTATTTCACATGAAAGTTTGAATTATCTAGCTCTAAAAGCGTATGAGTTACCTTTTTGTGTCTGCCCAGTGAAAACTGCATTGTTCCATCAGGTTGCACGGTTATATTTTTCCCTCTACAAATTTTCCAGACAAAGTAATACAGTAAATATAATTAAGAAGAACAATACATTTTGTATTGATCCATATGTATTTATATCAAATTCTAAATAGCAGCAACAAAAAAAAAAAATTCAGATGCCAAAGGTAGGTCTGAGCACGGCACCAAAACATCCTGACGTATGGCGTCACCGCGCATAATAAAAATATTCTGAACTTCTAAGCTTCATAAAAATATTCACATTTGAATGCCTGACACTGTCGAAATAGGTGGAACCATGTCTGAAAGCTCTAAGATGTAAAAAAAAAAACAAGTTTTTCACTGTGTGCCACTAGGCAAAACCGGCGTTACAAGTGGCATTTGTCCGGTCGTCAAGTTTCTTGATCTCCTAGCACTTCTTGTATTTCCTCCGCTTCGTCAATCGGTAGGACTTGTTCTGATTGTACTTATTTTGGGGACGTGTAGTCGTAGAAGCTCGACAATACCCATATAGAGCGGCAGGAAAATGAAATTCACCATCTCTGCGGCCGTGATTTTCCCAAGTACCATCATCGTCGGCATAAGACTGCTTATATACGGATTTGAAAACCACGCATACTAATTTTTGTAACACAAATCCTGTTTATTACTTTCGCTAGGAAAAAGATGCCCAAAACGCCGATTTTCCTTGTGACACATATCGCTTCCCTGCGCAACACTACTCTGAGGAAACGGCCGGGCTGCCATCTTGGGCTTAACATTACTCTCTACTGGCTGAAGATGATGTCACCAAATCTTCAATATACTGTTGGGACACTACGAATAGAAGATATTAATAGTCCGACATCCTTACGACATTTAACTCGGAGTAAAAAAATCGATGTGCCAATAAGCGTAACGCACTGATCAACACCTGGCTGCGATCCGGGCTCGTTCTATGGATTTTATCATCCAACAATTTTCCATTACGAGACATCATCCTCAAAGTCACTTCTGTCAGAAACAGCAGAAAATTGCTTGAGGACGCAACTGAATTGTACAAGGAACAACATTTCTGAGAGAGGGCCTCGCTTCCGGGTCGTTGGCCATTTAGCAAACGAACCAAGCGAACGCTATCTTTGAGTCACTGTTAAATCGCCGCCGCTCGGGGAAAAAAAGCTACTATTAGGCAGTGAGACGAAAACATTAGTGCTTACAAAATATGCTAGATGGTGCATTTAGTGCTAGGAGTGCCCGTATATTTAAATTCTAGCTCGGCGCGTTCGGGTCACCGGTGACCCACGTTCTATAGGCGCGTCGCGAAAGAGTAAAACTTGGTGGTAGCTGTAGTAGTTAACATAAACCCTGACACTGCGTATGGTGAATCCCACGCAAAGATGGCATCAACAGGACATAATCACTAGTACCCCGATATGCGCTCATGAAAGTCGTCATTTGATGAGAAAAAACGCAAGGTGTGTGCTTCGAGCAAGTGGAACCACACCTGCTCATGCATACGCTACCCACACGCTTAATTAAAGGCACGTAATTAAAGCAATGAATGTTCATAATAGCTGCACACATGCCGCTAGAATGTCTTCACTTCTGTTTCTGGACATCGCAGAAATAAAGCAAGCAATAAATAATATATGGAGAAATATCAAATTTTCCGTGCTTCACGTCCCTGTAAGAGCACGCGAACATGGGAATGCGTTGACACTTTTCCTCAGTATACCTTATCCATGTTAACGTAATTTCCTTCCACCAGCACATCCAGGTTGGCAATCGCTCACGCGGTAATACCCTCGAAAAGGCCCTGCCCCGTTGAGCTCGTGAGTGTTAGGACCCAATTCGGATATTTTGCGTGTCTTTTTTTTTTAATGTCATCTCATGAATAAAGTATACCTCCTGGTCGGAGCAGCCGCATTCTGTTTTAATGTACGCACCTGTCAGTAGCGGGCCCGTCGCGATGGCCCTGGCGTCGCAAGGCCCACTGTGAAGCGGCTACGCGATATTACACGTCCGCCCCTCGCTTTTCAGGGTCAATAACTGACAGGTTAAAAAAATTGTTTCTCTTAAAGACGAAGCAGTGAATGTGATAGGAACAAATTTGTATTGTTCTGCGAAGTAAGGCTATAGAAGCGAACTCCTTTGGATTCGATCTCGCGTTACTCGAGAAAACGCTGATTTAAAGGGGCTCTGCAACACTTTTCCAAGTAATCGTCGACTGGCTTCATTGAGAGAGCTTATTGCCTCACGAATCGACCGGCGTAATTTTTTTTTTAGAATCCGTCAAGTACGATCGGAGTTACAGAGTCTTGTCGCACGCTGTAATTGCTTTCTCCCTTCTCTCTCGTCCCGACGAGCGCGCTGGACGCTAAGCATGGAGGGATGTCACGGGGGAAAGAAGAAACGTCACGCGCGCGTCATGACCTTGAGCACTTTTTTTTTCTTTGAACGAGCGGCTTACTTTCAGTGTGATCGCAAGCGAGCGCGCGGGCACGTGGCGGCCTCCCCGGCTGCCATTGTAACTAGCGGCTACGCGATGCTCAATCAGCCAATGCCCAATTCACGAATCAAGCCGAGCTGCTTTCATAAAAGAGCCCAACGTACGCTGCCCCACCTACAGCAAGACATGGAGGAAACCCCACTGGATACTCGAAGATCCACTCATCAGAGCCAGGCTGATATATGGTGCAATGACTTGCGCAAGACGGCCATCCCCTGCCCAGCAATAACAAGCAACAAGCTCATCAGTTTAAGAAAATCACCTTTTTATCTTTTTTTTCTCTCTTTTCTTTCCCATCTTTTTTTACACCATGGTGCTGAAGCCAACACGAGAGCACTTTGTATATATTCCAATAAAGTTTTCAATCAATCAATCAGTCAAATCAGCCAATGGCCGTGAATTTGGGTATATGGCACGGCCTTTGGGTATATGGCTCATTGTAAAAGAAGAGGGAACGAATTCTATCTGACTTTGAGAATTACTTGCAAGTTCCAGGCCGCGTGCTGCGCTCGCGTGTTCTCAGGAGCCTCGACACCACCGACCGGCAGCGTTTTCTGAATGCGACTATAAGGGGGGAGGAGTGCGCCCTTCGAGCGACACAGATGCGTGTGTGCCCTCCCCCCCCCCCCCTTCGCTCTCGTACCTTCACGCTCCTTACAAAAGACGGGCGGGCATTTCTCTCTGCTTGATGAGCATCGACGGCAGGCCTCGCTAGCAGTTGATGGTATCGCATGCGCCCCCGTGTGTGATCGGCCGGCTCGTTTCTTCTCCGCTTCAGTCGCGTTCGTCGCCAGCACTCTCGAGCTTTTACTCGCGGCAGAACGTACGATGCACGGGGAGATGTTATCCTGCCGAGGTGATGTTATCAATTTGGACTTTATACTGCAAATGACGGCGACGGCGTCGCCAAAAACCTGTCGAGAGGTCCATAAATTGTTACGCAATAAAAAGAAGGACATTATGACAACTTCGCACTAGTGGTGCCAAGCCTGAAGGAAGAGCGGAGCTTCGTGACCTTCCTTGTTCTGTTTATTTTTTTCTTTCTTTCTTTCTCTTTTCTCTCTGTTTCTTGTATCTCTTGTTTCCATTGATTTCTTTCTATTTTTTCTTTATGTTCCCTTTCTTCATCTAGTTATCGCTTCTCTTTCTTTCTATCTATTTCTCCTCTCCTTCTGTTTCTTCCTCAGTGCTTCTTTGTCTCTATTCATCTCTTTCTTTCTTTCAGTCTTGTTCTCTGTTTTTTTTTTTTTTTTTTTTTTTTCCTGTGTCTTTTTCCGTGTCACTTCTTTCTCTTTCTATTTCTTTTTCTGTCTATCTTTTTATGTCTCTATTCCCTTTATTTCTGTCTGTCTTCCTATCACTTTCTTTTCTCCCTCTCGTTTTCTCTCTTTCTTTCTCTCTCTCTCTCTTTCACGGATTTCAAGTGCTCACTTCGCCGAGCAGAGTTTTCGCTTACGCTCGCAACTGCTGTACTCGGTAGTGGGGCTTGCCCAATTCCTGTGCGCATACCCACCTGAGGAGTTTTGCACTACGGAGCACAAGTTACCGAAAGCTTAAACAGCTTCACTATTAAAAAATAAGAGCAATTCCACTCTACAAGCTCGACGACTAGCGCAGCTGTTTAGCGCACGGCACAGATATGACATGGTGGAGTCCAGTTTGGTATGTAAGGCCAGGTTGTTAACGGCCGGGCTGTTAACATTCAATACGCATATTTTTTTGCACTGCTCCCTAGAGGCGCTAGGGTATGTCCTAGCCGTATACAACTTGGCTGTGAAAGGAAAACGAAGTTTTTTATGTCCGTATACTTACCTGCCGTCGATTCATTAGGCGTAGAAAAAAGCATTTCGAAATGTAATTGAGAAACTTAAGAATTAATCTGGATGCTCAAAATATTCTTTCCCTTGGGGCGTCTTCTCTTGGCTTCAGCAACAGGACGTCTGCTCACCCCTATGCGAATTTCTCAGTGAGACACGAAGAATTCCCTGTTAACTTATTCCTGAACAAAATTTGGTACTCCAGACTTCATTTCATTCAGTCGTTCATTGTTTCTCATATTGTTGTATTATTCTGCTCCTTATTCCATATCGACAAGTCATTCTTAAAATTTCTTTCTTTCGGCAATTGATTTATTCCTCATTCTTTATTTTGTTTTTTAATTAACCGCCGGTTTCATGGCCGATCGCCCGTAGTGGGTAGAGCCAACAAAAGGGAACAAGCAAGCAAGCATAGTCCACCGTTGAATGCACTTCGGGCATTTCCGCGGATGCTCGGCTTAAAGCAGATCTCCATCTTCCAGACAACCCGGCGCATGCGCAAGCGATACTTGGGAAGCACTACGAGAATGCTCTCGCTGCAGCACAGAGTGGCCTCAGAGGAGGGAAAGGAGTGTCGGAAGAAGTTGGCTTTCTGAACCCAGCTAAGCGACGTCATGTTGCGCCCAGCAATACAATCGATCGAGGAGAAAAAGAACCTGGCTTTCGCCTTTGAGTCGTCTTAGGGAATGCATTCGCGAAAGAGCGAATCTCTAGCGTTGAGACACTGTTGTATGCCGCGGCGTTCTTCTACCACTTCTGCTGATAACCGTGTAGATTTATTTAGAGTGTTCTTTCATGAAGTACAATTTTCAGTGTCCAGTATTCGCAATGCCCATAGACTGTCGCGCCACCGGCGGAATTCAGGAGCGCCTCTCGAGGAGGTTAGTAGACGACAATGGCGGCACTATGCAGTCGCTCCCTTGTTCGGGCTGTGCTAGCCTCAGTGTTAACGCGTTGCAAGAAAGGAACACTACGACTTTGCATGTTCCCTGCATCAGGAACAAACCGGGCCCTCCGTGACACGAGAAATCTGTTTCGCTTCTTGCGAGACGCGAAGTTTCGTGAAAATACGTGGCAACTCGCCGCTCTCAATGCTAGCCCACAGTGTAACACATACTACAGCTTCGCGAGGCTTTCTGTAGCCACGTAGGTAAGTTAAATGTTATCGTCTGACATATTCAGTTGAACTCACCCTGTTTTACTTGCATGTATAATTGGTCCGTGTTTCTTGTAGTGCATGAGTCCCATAACACTGCACGCGGGAGGGAGGTCGCGCGGGCTCGCGATGTGCTCATGTATAACTGAGCGATCTCAAGTTGGCGATACATTAAAAATAGGGCCTCTATCCTTTGTCAGCAAAGCGCTGTTACGAATCGTGCGATGCGACGTTTCAATCATTCGAGGACGCGTCTGCTCGACGCCTTTCGTGGAGCGAACGCTTTCCATCCACGCCGTCCTTCGCCAGTGTGTTGGGTTTCATAGCCCCGCTGCGGCCGCTTGTTTTTGTACTTTTGTCATAGGTGGCAGCACACTGCAAGCGATTT
This sequence comes from Rhipicephalus sanguineus, assembly GCF_013339695.2. Taxonomy (NCBI): domain Eukaryota; kingdom Metazoa; phylum Arthropoda; class Arachnida; order Ixodida; family Ixodidae; genus Rhipicephalus; species Rhipicephalus sanguineus. Next base: position 64,808,759 of record NC_051178.1, on the reverse strand, counting down.
GCTTGTTGACCGGTCTGAGAGCAAACGTTCTCCGCGCCCAGACGTCTGTCTAATTGGTAAACGGTGGTGACGCGGAGTGGTCGAAGTCGTTCGGCGAAGGAAATTCTTCAGATTGCTTTCAGCAGTGATGTTGAAAGAAAACCATCTTGACGACGAGGATTTTCGACTGGACGTAGAAGACTGTGAAAGCACCGAGAGTGACAGCGACGATGAACCCACCAGCTGCTAACTCACGAGGAGCGAGTTGCACTTCACGTCCCCTCGTGCGTTAATGTCCTTTCAACGCTCGTAAGTCACCTTGATGGTATTAATGTATAATATCCTTGAGCGAGATCAAAATAAAAGCATAGTTCCATCTTGTGCATTGCATGTATCACAATTATGTGGATATTATGGAGCGCCGCATGCCGCCAACACGCTCGAGCTCGACCACGAAGCGAAATGGTTAGAGCGATGGAACGTGCAGTCACGGCCACAATCCACGCCTCTCGGCGAACTTCTTCGACGTTGCGAAAAGCATACGTGTTATTCTTTTCGATATTCATGTTTCGATCGTGCTGATCGAACCTGCAACATGCGAGTGAAGTACACACGGCTAGAGTCTCAGCATGGCTGTGACACAAGCGCTACTGAATGGCATGTTAAATGCTGGGTTCCGTTGAAGACGTAACTCCGCGTTTCGACTGCTCAAGTAATGACGACGGGGGTATATCACAGAACACTTTTATGTTTGCAAGCCATCATCACGCGCAGCAGCGATGGCGCTACTCGCTGGCGGCCTACTACTGCGGCAAAAACCATCAGGCAGGCTCGGTACGTACTACCTGGAGTGCCGTTCAGCTCATACGTCAATTCTAGTTCATACAGGTTTATGTAGCACGCACAGGATTTCGCAAAGCAATCGTTATGCACGGTAACGGAGCTGAAATATACCTGTCACTTCGCAGCAAATATAGGTGGCGAGTACTTAGCACTTTCCATGGTTTGGGAGAGTATTTTAGTCTCATATCTATTTCAGCGCAGCTCATGACTTCATCCAGTGAATGTGCACGGTCCGTACGCCCGCACGTCCTATCTGTTCCTATGCTAACAAACGGGTTGACCCTCCTCCTGGCGCCATCTTGAAAAGCACGGCGCGCCACCTATAGTGTCGTGGGCATTGCGAATTTTAACACGAAGGTGTTTATGCCGGGGTCCACCAAGACTTTCATGACGCATTTCCGTCACGGATGAACGCCATCAAATGGCAAAGAAAAAAAACTATAAGAAAAGTTCCATTGACAGCAGTCGAACCCATGACCTCTCGGTCCGCGACAATGGCTGGCAGGGCGCTTAGCCCACTGAGCTACCGCCAAACACATAGCGGAGGCTACATGAACGTGCCTTTTATCGTTCACGACTTTCCTCTCACAGTGCTATTTGATGGATGGATGGATGGATGGATGGATGGATGGATGGATGGATGGATGGATGGACGGACGGACGGACGGACGGACGGACGGACGGACGGATGGATGGACGGACGGATGGGACGGACGGACGGACGACGGACGGACGGACGGACGGACGGACGGACGGACGGACGGACGGATTGATGGATGGATGGACGGACGGGACGGACGGACGGACGGACGGACGGACGGACGGACGGATGGATGGACGGACGGATGGATGGACGGACGGACGACGGACGGACGGACGGACGGACGGACGGATGGATGGATGGATGGATGGATGGAGTGGATGGATGGATGGATGGATGTGGATGGATGCATGCATGCATGCTATGAGCGTCCCCTTTATAACGGGGCGATGACATGTGTGCCACCAGGCTCGAAAAAAAAAGATGCGCCGTGGCTACGACCGTCCCATTCGGCGCGTTTTCAATAGGAGTGTCATTTCGGCAAAGCTTTAACACACCGCGAGGTGGTGGCTTTAGCCCAAGCCTCGCTCATAGCATCCACCAATATCGAAAAACAGCTCTCCGATGCTCGCCTGGCTGTCGCACCGCGTCCCACCGCTCGCCCTGTGTGAGTAGGGTGTCTTGATGCCCGTTCTGTCAGGGCGCACACATCGAGGCACACTACCTGTGAGGATTAACGGCCAGAGTAGAGGGAAGACACGACGCGCGTAGCGTTTCTCTTCGCGTTCCGCGATGCTTTGAAGGAGTGCATATCGAGTATCAGTGTTTATTACGTGCTTGTTCATTGCCATCTTTGAGCGGGATTCCCCTTGATGCCATCTTTGCGCGGGATCAGTCCCTTCAACGAGACAATATGTGGTGCCCACGTATATGTTAAGAAACTTCAGCTACCGCAAGGGATTAAATCATGATCATGGGCGTTAGTCATCGGTACGGAAATGTGTCACTAGGCGTCAAAGTGGGTATGCCCACATCAAGCGGTGCTATATCTGCCAAACAACAGTAGAAATTGCACAAGCTCTCATATACCAATTACCTGTAAACAATCAACTACTTCTGTGACGACACGTTTCACTTTCGTGTTATACCGATTCCTATGACGGAGGGGTCAGTCATCATTTTTAAATGCGAAGCATTTCTTAGCGAACCTCTGGCACTTGGCCGTTTCTATCTACGTATCTATCTATCTATCTATCTAGCCGCCTACGTCTGGGGGCTCTGGTGGTCGTCTTCATAACTGGTAATGTACCAAAATTGGCATAGCAGGGGATAAGTCTATGACGAACGCGAGTCACTGGCCATGACATGAATAACACAAAATACCCGTCATGTACGTCATGAACCCTTTCTCTCAGTCACGTGGGGCACTACCCGCATACCAGAGTTCATGTTATGCGGGTATGTGCCACAGGTGCTACAGAATCTCAACCAACACAGTCACGGCGAACACACACATTGACACGCAAGGAAAGTGATAATAATAAGAATTGTTGGCGTTTTATGCTCCAAAACCACGATATGATTATGTGAGACGCCATAGCGAAGGGCTCCGGAAATTTTGACCATCTGGCATTCTTTAACGTACACCAAGATCGCACAGTGCACGGGCATCTAGCATTTTCACTCCATCGAAATGCGACCACCGCGGCCGGCATCGAACCCGTGACCTCTGGGTCAGCAGACGAGCACAGTAACCACTACACCACCGCGGCTGACGCAAGGAAAGTGAGGAAGCTGAAGACAGAACACCCGTGGAAGACGCTCAATACCATCCACTCGTCCACGTGGTCCGCAACGTGGACCACGTGGGCTACAAATAACAGAGGTCAATGCTTCCCTACAATAAATCTGCCGAGAGAACCAGGCCTCTCACGATTACCGTTGACTTCAACACTGACTTATAAAGACTCTACAACGCCAGGTCCTTATACAGGGTGAAAGACGGCTTAGATGCGGACAGGGCATCAAAAGACCTCGCTTCTACGTCCAGGACAGGAGGCATCATAGATCATTTCATCGTAAGAGGCATCTATGATTTCCACCAGCAGCAGGTGCTGGCTGATCATGGTGATGATGACCTTGTTCAAGAACTACCAAGAACCCCTTCTGCACATTAGCTCAGGTTCGTGAAACGTGCGTGCGTTCTCCCGTCATAACGGACAAGTATAAAGCTGTAACGCAACTGTTACAACTGCAACTGTGACTGTAACGTACGTGCAGTGCGCCTGCGCGTGCTACTCGGTTGCGTACCATATATCCAGGGAAACTTTCCTGAATGAAGCATAGTTGTGTTCATACAGGAAAGTTCATTCAATAGGGCATCTGTGTTCCTTCTTTGTCCTGTCGGATTCACGCTACCCAGTATCGAAGAACTTAAGCAGTGCATATCAGCTCACTGCGTCTTGTGTTGGTAACACCTATGTTGCTGTCGGCATCGTTACGCAACTGTAAACAACTGGTTACATAATACATATGCGATTCTTCAACATATGAATGTGCGTATAGCCCTTCCACATTTCTCCAGCGTCATTCCGTAACGTTTCGCTCAATGTGAAAAATTACGCCACATTCACCATCCCGCACATGCTTCGCATAATATCGATTCCCACGGTACGTGGGATCTGCCGAATTTTTTTGTCTTCCTTCCTTCCTTATCTGGGCTGTGTTGTCTGCAATAAGGTTCAACTAACCAGTTTAATTGACCTGCTTAATACGTTCACAATAAACAGCCGTTTATGCTCGCGCCGCAAAATTTTCGTTTAATTTTCACTTCACCGCTGTTCGCGTATTTGTGCTTGTAGTACGTTGTCCACTAGAAGCATGCGGACCATTTTGCGTTCTCGCCCTTTAAATGTGTTTTCGCGAAAAATCTCGAGGTGACCCTAAACGCGCGTTTACACTAGAGCAACACGACACCGATTTCGGTCTGCCGAGTGTAGCCGGGAGTGTCTTTTGTCGTGTCGTCGTCCTATTTACACTGCAACGACGCCAACAGTCGGCCGATCGTCTGTGAAAGACGCCGTCCGCGTCCTCTCAGCCTTTCGTCGGCCGATTCCCTTGTCACACAGAAGGCGCGCACAGCGACACCGACTAAACTTGCGCGCAAAAGTTGGAAAAAAAAACGCCAGGCCTGCGCGGAAAGCGCAGCACAGTCACAGCGAAAGCTGGAAGAGCGGCATTTCTACAGCCTGTTCTAAACTATCTTGGATCTCCTAATACAAGTACACTAGCAAGGTACCACTACGCCATAAATCACAATTTTTGCGAAGTTGGGAATCACCTACTAAGCCATTATTTGTCATTCTGCGGAGAAGCGAGGTACCAGCTACACGTCTGTAAGGCATTATGTGCACTTTGTCGATGCTACGAATGATGACGATGAAGAATTATGGCTCAGCCCTTTGTAGTGGGTTGGAAGCTTTAAACGGTCCCCAGTTACGTAATTTGCATTGGGTGACGCCCGGTAACTATTTCTCTCTCCCGCCATGCTGTATAACATACGTTGACGTGGGAGAGAGAGGGGGGGGGGGGGACAGAGAACTCTATTGAGACCCCGATGAAATGAATCGTGCGCTTATGGGCTCCCTTGGCAACCAATACAAGTGCACTTGCGAGGAACCCACTGCGCTATAAATCATTGTAATTTTTTAGCAGTTGGGAAGCAGGCACTGTGCCATTTTCGTCATTTTACGGAGAGCCGTGGTACCTGCTGAACGCATGTGAGGCATTATGCGCACTTTGTTGATGCTGTGCCTGATGACGACGAAGACTTATGGCGGAGCCCTTTGTAATGGGTTGGAAGCATTCAACAACCGACTCGTTGCGCAATTCGCATTGTGTGACGCCTGGTTACAGCATTCGCGTTGTGTGACGCTTGGTGTTTATTTTACTCTTCTACCACGCTATATTGCAAATGTTAATGCGGTTCCTTCCCGACATGAAGCCTCTATAGGACATTTTTGCCGAACAGTTTCAAGCACTGGCATGGCTCAGAGGTTGAATACTGGGCTCCCACGCAGAGGGCCCAGGTTCGAACCTCGTTCCATCCCGGAACTTTTTTCTTCTTTTTCGTTTTTTTTTCTTATTTCGAGCGATACTGGTTACGGACACCGGCGTCGGCGGCGGCGGACAACTACGGCGCCAATAACGGCCGCTGAAGCGATCTCGTAACAGCTTTCGCTGTAAAATAGAAATCGATGGCTCTGGTTTAGATTAGATACGTATGATATCACAGCGTAACTTCACTGAATATGTTAGCCAATTAACTACCAAGATAATTAATAAATTTAATTTATTGAGCTATTGAAAGACTGTGAGCTGGGATCGTTGCGGCACCTGGCGGGGCAGATCTCATACGCTTCTTTCTACGTGGCCTGTTAGATCTGTTTCGGCAGCGCGCGAAACACAAAGCGAACCTAAGGAGTACACCATGGCACACGAATACCGACGCGCGAATGCTATACCAGACACTCACCAGACACTCAAGTCAACGATTAAGGCACGTTTACACTAGAGCGACAAGACACCGACGCAGACACGAGGCAGACGTTCGGCCGACGAGTCGCCCGCCGACGATGTCGCCGGACCGTCTGGTCACACTAGTCCGACGACGATCCCGACGCATCCAAAGACGGCATGTCGTAGTAGTGTAACATGATGGCAGGCCAAAAACACCAGCAAAACGCATCGGGAGACCGGTCGTCGGCAGGTCGTCGGGAGATCCTCTGGCCGTGCGGAAAATTTGCCATGTCGTTACTTCGAACGTCGAAGGGGGAGATCCCCTTCGACATCCTCGGGCATTTGACAATGGGCATCTCACGCACCCCTCCAACGTCTTTTCTTTGCCTCCGTTTGTCTGTCCGCGCCCCCGTTCCCGACGCCGGAAGGGGTGGTGGGGGCCGTGCCGCTACACCGAGAGGGACAATGATAGAGGAGGGAGGATGGCCTAAATTGCGAACATGAAACAGCGCGCTTAGACAGGACAGGAAGTTACAAGAAGCACACAGACACAGCGCTGACTAACAACTGAGGTTTATTTTCACGAAACGTGAAAAAAGGGGTTGGGGAGAAAAAGAAAAAAATAAAAGAAAAAGAACGAAAAAAGTCACAGTTTCGCCGCAAGGGCGAAGCAATTAATGCGATAGCAAGGAACTAATGCTATACGAAGTGAGGCTCGCCAATGGATACTCTCAGTTTGAACAGCGCGTCTGTTGCAAAGGCGGCCGAAGCAGCGAAGGAAATTAGCGTGCTTCAAGTGTCGAGCTGTGACACTTGATAGTTCGCGCTCTTCTGTTTGTTCGTTTAGCGGCGTCCCTGAGCTCGAGTGACATTCGTACGCGCCGTAACATGAGCGCGGACATCACGGTGAAAGCGTGAAACATTCCTCTACCCTCGCCACGAGAAAACCGCGCGAGCAGACAGCGGAAGGGCAAGCTTCTCCATGCGCAAATATAAGAATAAGCGAGCGACTCGCCGACGACTTTTAAATGCGCCCGTCGGGCTCCTAGCGCCACCTCGCTGGTAATGAAGAAACGCTTATTATCGCCTGCTGTCTCTGAGTCCGTCCAGCGCTAAATGGTGTGTATATAACGCTCGCCGTTAGCTACGTGGAGGATCTGCGTTTCGTGGCGTAGTGGATAGCGCCGCTCGCTGCGGAGCAAGAAGTCCCTGGTTCGATTCCGTGCTACGGAAGCATTTTTCTGAGTTATTTTCTTTGGGGCCTTTATATATATAATACTTATACATATACGGGCATGACGGCGGCGACGGCAAAATCCAGCCGAGACTGTCCATATAATTGCTATCGCAATAAAAAAAAAGAAAAAGGAAAAAGGAAAACCACGTCGCAGCACCAGCACGGCGAAGCGCCCCCCCAAAAACAGGTTCTTTACCCCAACTCCAGACTCAGCTCCCGAAAACTGAGTTCTTTTTGTGACAGGCCGACAGACGGAGAGCTGATACAACCCTCTCCTCGTTGGTGAATTTCGAAGGCTTCCCGAAGCTCTCTTCTCAGCTTGTCTGAATACCGGCCCAAGACCTTGCACTGTTCGAATGCAGGTCGGCATGCGCACTCAGAAACGTGGGCGGCTAAGGTGCTCCCGGAATTACGGACGTCACACGCGTGTTCACGTAGGCGATCATTAAGGCATCGCCCCGTTTGCCCTACGTACGAGCGTCCGCAGGACAATGGAACCTCATAGACCACCTCATCCTTACACGCAACAAACGGCTTCGCGTGCTTCTTGGTGCAAAGTCTCTGAGCGGGATGACTGCAATTCACCTGTCGGCAGAGCTTGCTTAGTTTGTTGGGGGCCGAAAAAACCAAATCAACGCCCGATCGCCCTACCTCAGTTGTTAGTCAGCGCTGTGTCTGTGTGCTTCTTGTAACTTTCTGTCCTGTCTAAGCGCGCTGTTTCATGTTCAAGATGTACCAACTGGCCCGCGAACAATCATTGTTACACTAAATTGCGAGTTGACGCTCTTTCCTTTCGCCTTCTCTTCTCGGTGGTTTGCGTCGTCGAATTTTCTTGTAGCAGGTGTCCCCCGTTTTACAGCAAAAGCTGTTACGAGATCACTTCAGCGGCCGTTTTTGGCGCAGTAGTTGTCCGCCGCCGCCGCCACCACCGGTGTCCGTAACCAGTATCGCTCGAAATAAGAAAAAAAAATGAAACAAGAAAAATATTCCAGGATGGAACGAGGTTCGAGCCTGAGCCCTCTGCGTGGGAGCCCAGTATTCAACCTCTGAGCCATGCCGGTTTTTTTTTTTTTTTATTACTTACTTTTGCACCTCATACATTAATATTACAGTGCATAAACAGTACATACAGAGGTAAAGACCGGAATGGTTTTGCAAAGCAGTTTCAAGCACCGGCATGGCTCAGAGAGTATAAAGGAATTCTAGTCACTCTCTGAGCCATGCCGGTGGTTGAAACTGCTTTGCAAAAATGTCCTATATAGGCTTCAGGTCGGGAAGGAACCGCATTAACATTTGAAATATATAGCGTGGTAGAAGAGTAAAATAAACACCAAGCGTCACACAACGCGAATGCTGTAACCAGGCGTCACACAATGCGAATTGCGCAACGAGTCGGTTGTTGAATGCTTCCAACCCATTACAAAGGGCTCCACCATAAGTCTTCGTCGTCATCAGGCACAGCATCAACAAAGTGCGCATAATGCCTTACATGCGTTCAGCAGGTACCACGGCTCTCCGTAAAATGACGAAAAATGGCACAGTTCCTGCTTCCCAACTGCTCAAAAATTACAATGATTTATAGCGCAGTGGGTTCCTCGCAAGTGCACTTGTATTGGTTGCCAAGGGAGCCCATAAGCGCACGATTCATTTCATCGGGGTCTCAATAGAGTTCTTTGTCCCCCCCCCCCTCCATCTCTCTCCCACGTCAGCGTACGTTATACAGCATGGCGGGAGGAGGGAATAGTTACCGGGCGTCACCCAATGCAAATTACGTAACTGGTGGACCGTTTAAAGCTTCCAACCCACTACAAAGGGCTGAGCCATAATTCTTCATCGTCATCATTCGTAGCATCGACAAAGTGCACATAATGCCTTACAGACGTGTAGCTGGTGCCTCGCTTCTCCGCAGAATGACAATAATGGCTTAGTAGGTGCTTCCCAACTTCACAAAAATTGTGATTTATGGCGTAGTGGGTACCTTGCTATGTACTTGTATTAGGAGCTCCAAGATAGTTTAGAACAGGCTGTAGAAATTCCGCTCTTCCAGCTTTCGCTGTGACTGTGCTGCGCTTTCCGCGCAGGCCTGGCGTTTTTTCTATTTTTAGAAGAATTTTTTTGAATATGCGGAAAACCGGAAGTAGGTGCTCGACCGGAAGTGCTTGGAAAAGAGTCACTCGGTTCTCGCGCCACTATAAACACGAGGGTTGAGATCTTCGGCGTTGCGATTCCTGAGAGCCTTTCCATGTTTCGCATTCAGCGAACCACTTTAGCTACTGACGGACAGGCTTAAACGACGCAAAGCGAGCTCTTAAACGCCGTGCGAATGAATTCTGACTATTCGGAGCCGACACAGAACTCCTACTGGAAACGCACTCCACACGCTGCGTCCCACCGTGCACGCTTTCAAATGCGTCCCGCGTTACACGTGTTCTTCATTAGAGCCTTCATTCCACAAACTCCGGCGCGAGTATCAGGAATCAATAGGGCACGCGAAATAGGGCCTTCTCTCTGCTTTCCTAATCCTTCGCTTGTTCAAAGACTCTCGAGATACACTTAACGCCAGCCTTCCTGTTCACGGCTAAGAATATTCAAACTTCCTATTTTTTAGAGTGAAGCTGTGTATGGCCGTGGAGGTGGGAAAATGTGGCGGTCCGTGAGTGCACGGAAGTGTAATGAAGAAGCAATGCTAGCGTACGCTCTCGAAGGGTCTCTCCGCGCTTTCATTAGTTCCTCTTCAGTTTTATCAGCAATAAAGCTAGGGGTGATACCAGCCTAAGCATCAATCGCTACACATAATGTCCTTTAGGTGTTCTGACCTCCCTGCCTTTCTCACACTTTATTATCACTCTCTCTCTTAATATCTTTAAGCTGACTTCACCAACGCAAAGTTTGAAGCATGCATCTCTAGATGCAGTGTTAAAAATGCCAAAAGCTACAACAGAAGACACTTTAGATAGATACCTGCTCGTGCGCACGTTTCAGCTTCGGCGGTTAACGATCTGTACGGAGCGCTTGGGCGGTGATTTTAACGTGATAGCGTTAAAGAGCTCGTTTCACAGAAATTCCGGTGTCGACGTTGGCGTCGGTGTCGTTGGGTGTGAGCGAAAAATCACCATCTTGTCCGTGACCGAAATATCAAGAACGATGCAAATAAAATACAAAATAAACATCTTAGGATCGAGTGAGAATCAAACCCAGGCCGCCAGTGTGGCAAGCTGATGTTGTACCACAGAGACACGCTATTGCCATAAACCGCTTCGGAAAAAAAAAACATTATATGAATGTCATGTAGTGGAGGTCTCCTTAACGCATGAGATATGCGTGGCAGAAGCGTGGGTTCGCGCCAGGCGTCAAAATGTGAAGTACGCAACGAGTGGGTTTTTAGAGGCCTACCCATTACAAAGCGCTCAGACATATTTAATCATCATCAGCGGCAAAGCATCAACAAAGTGAGCAGCTGCGTAGGTTCGCGTGTTGCCTTCGGACGCGTAGTGGGTCCTTCGCTGATTCGCAAAAGGAAGAATGGCGTAGTTGGCACTGCGCAACTGTACTTGCAGTAGGCATTATATATATCTAGGGTTTAACGTCCCAAAACCAAGATATGATTATGAGACGCCGTAGTGAAGGGCTCCGGAAATTTCGACCACCTGGGGTTCTTTAACGTGCACCTAAATCTAAGCACACGGGCCTCAAACATTTTCGCCTTCATCGAAAATGCAGCCGCCGCAGCCGGGATTCGATCCCGCGACCTTCGGGTCAGCAGTCGAGCGCCATAACCACTAGACCACCGTGGCGGGCTTGCAGTAGGCATTCTAGAATAGTTTGAAACGGCCATGTTTACGCGCACAGACGTTCGTTTCCTTGCGCCACGGTTGAGGCATGCGCCGAGAACCGAAGCGAGGCTTGCAAATGAAAAGCCGATGCGCACGCGGTCCGATTACGCTATCGCGTTCTACTCTTGAAGGCGAAGCTCAGGCGTCCTCCAAGTTTGTTTGCTTGTTTGCCTGCTTGCTTGAAGTTTGTTTGTTTGTTTGTTTGTTTGTTTGTTTGTTTGTTTGTTCGTTGTTGTTTGTTTGTTTGTTTGTTTGTTTGTTTGTTGTTTGTTTGTTTGTTTGTTTTTTGTTTGTTTGTTTTTTGTTTGTTTCCATCGAAACGCAGTGTCTTGATGCCGAATGGCGCATTGTTCATTGGAAGCGCGTAAACTCCTTTACATAGTGATCACCGAAATGAATGCCACAGAGTAAACGGTCTGAGGGGCCAATAGACAGCATAAGACGTTTCTTTACGAGCAACCTGTGACGTGCACATGCGATCAGTGGTGGCACAGTGGCAATGCGTTCTGCTATGGAACGCAAGGTCGCGGGTTCGATGCTCAACCTTAGCGGACGTGTTTTAGTGAGGCTGGAGTGCAAAAGCTTTCGCGTGTTGCTCTTTGAGGGCACGCAACAGATCGAAATCAAACGGCCGAGGCCTATAGCCTGGTGTGTACCAGTGCCCCGTATGTTGCGGTTGGATCTTATGGTTTAACAACCTGTGAAACACATCCGATAGGTAACGAATGTAGAAAATTTTGGCATCATTAGGCCGATAATGAGGATGGCATTATGAAAAGTACAATATCTTGCCATATGCTCTGATATCTCCTTTAAATGAAAGTCAATAAATGGTCATATGAGTTCACATCAAGTCCATGATGTTTTGGAGACGAATTGCCCGGCACGGGAGACAACAGCATCGCACGTCGAGTGAAGCTAGAAGGAATTATATAGCCCGCGTGTTAACTTTTGTTTCTTTTTTTTGTATTTCTGTGCTGGTGTTACGTAAAGCACTAGAATATCAATTCTTTCGATTAAGACGTCATTGTTCTAAAACCACGTGGTTGGTGTAATTCTCGTTCAGCCATATTTTCACGAAAATGCGTAGGGTATTTTGCGCGTGTGCGACAGAGTGGAAAAGTAAACATTTCCAGAAGGAATAGTTGGAGAGACAGCGCCAATTTTAAGATATCGGGTACGAAGTTACAACAATCTTCGTTGTTTATTAATTTCACAAAATTGTTCAAGCAAGGAAATAAATCGAGGGGAAACCGCTGAATGTTCAACAATAAGGTTATATGCGTGCTTCAAATGGCTTCGTTGCAACACAGGTTTGTCATGCGATGTAGCATAAACATTTCCTTATCGGACATTTTTTGGAAATGAAGAAAGAAAGAAAGAAAGAAAGAAGAAAGAAAGAAAGAAAGAAGAAAGGAAAGAAAGAAAGAAAGAAAAAGAAAAGAAAGAAAGAAAAGAAAGAAAGAAGAGAAAGAAAGAAAGAAAGAAAGAAAGAAAGAAAGAAAAGTGACAGCAAGCCGCCATCTTTGGCAAGGTCCCCGAAGACCAGGAGTGGGCCGTCCAGCGGGCCAGGGCCATCGCCGGAGACCACGGAAGATGTTCCTCGAGCGATGACCCATTGCAGCCTAGCGCTGGGCTGCAACCAACTAACTCAAAGAAAGAAAGAAATGGCCAACCCTTTGTTCTTAAGGAACTAAGCACATGTCGCAAAGCTAGCTGCATGATTTTCTCATAATGGGCAAAGAGTGCAAGGTCAGTCAGAAGCCACGCTGCAGGTTCTCGGCGATAGCTTTATTTGGGCGCTTAGTGCGCGCGAACTATACGGTCTGCGCAATGAGAAGATTTTCGTGGCAATCAGATGATGCATATACAATCCTGTGAGGTACGACATCTCACTATCACTCAAACGATGAGAGAAATTCAAGCGTCTGTTTTCCGCTCTTGGACGGAAGACAAGCAGCTTATACTTTTAAATAACGAGCTTGGTGGCGTACGTTCGTTCAGCTCGTAATGGAATGCGACATCAACTTTCGGACGCTGTTATCCTTCATGTCAAGTTGAGTTGTGTCGTATGAAATGCGTGCGTGTGGTCGGAGGGCAGGCGAGCTATTCACACTGTCAGCCCAGGTTCAACACGCGTATACCAACTCTTTGAGCAATTTCTCGCTCTCTCTCTCTGCCTCACTCACTTTCCACGTCGTAACGAGATCTGAATCATTCCAACTTGAATCGCAGTTCCACTTAGGAGTACAGCGGTGCGCGCCCCCGCGCGGCATTTGCCGTCTTCTGCGCGTTGTGGCTTCAGCGTCGCACTAAGTGCAAAACCTCCTCAGTGGGCTGCGAGCCGCGTGCTAATTGAAGCTGGCAGTGGTTCATTTCGCTTTCGGTGAAAAATACGCACACGCTCCACGCAAGCATGCATACTCGTCCTTCAGCACATCACTGCCTCGTCGCGTTCGTACACCGACTTCTCAACCCGCGACGTCTTCTCCTGCGGCGGTGTCTTTGCTGCGGAGAAAGCGCCCGGGAGGAGAGTCGATTAGCAATCCTCACGCCCCTTCTTTCACCGTCCTCGTTTCCTTTTTCTTTTCCTTCCTCCCGCACCGAGCTGAACTTCGGAGCGAATTGCTTTCTAAACGCAATTTCCACTCGTTGTTGGGGACGGGATTCGGCGGGCAGGCGGGAAAAGGGAGGTCGAACTGGGAACAGGGGAATCGCACAATAAGGGAAGCAAGAATCATAAAGGTTCTCTAAGAATGCAAAGGCGGTCTTGTGCACACGCGACTGCGCAGTCGTTCGCGATGTGCTGGATTTTCGCTCGCCCTCTCTGTCACGACGGGGCGATGGTATCGGACGCACCACGTGTCGTGTCTTCTTTCATTTTCGGGACTTGCAGCCTAACAAGCTTAAAGAGCAACGAACGAAGTTATCCCGCCGGAAGCTTTATATCACCTTCTTTTTCTCTGCTCTCGTTGATCTTCCTTGCCGTTACGGACACTTAACGAGTTGCGAAAAGGGAAAAGAGAGGAGGTTTGGGAAGGAGGAGAAGGTGGGTCGACGCAAAATCAATCTTGCCCTCGGGGCACCTGTCCCTTTGTTTCAGCGCGATAAAATGACCTTACCGCGTCGCCCCCGTCGTCTTGATTCTGAAAGGTTGTTGCAACGCTCAAGGCGCGCGACTGCCACGGTGTCTTTGTCTTGGTCGACAATGAGCGCCTTACACATTCGTGAAACACCCTCGAGTAAGAAAAGTTTCACTGCGTACACGTAAGAGGTGTCAGTAATGTTGGTGAGAAACAAGGAGAAAAAAAATCTGGGTGTCTGTATTTTTACTATCTTGGTACTTGTATGTCTATTTCTGCCACTACCTGGAACTATTTGAAGTCCCGTGACAAGTTAAAAAATGTGTTTCTTTTCTTTCCTCTCTCGCCGTCAGGATTAGTGTCACAAGTTTCAGCTATAGCTTCGAAGCCACTGAACGGTACCCTACGGCGCTATAGGCACGTAGAAAAGTACGAAAAGCGCTGTTTTAAAGAGATTGGCCCCTGGTCAGTCGTGCCGCGGAGGTAGTGGACAGGGGAGTAGCAAGTGCGCGATTTATACTGGACCAAACACGCATCGCAAGTGGAAGGTCTAAAACCGCTTCTCCGGCGCTCTCGGACGCCCGGCTTAAGCTGTGACACGCGGATTTATCACTTGTCGCCGTGGGTGACAGCGGACGTTTCCTGGACGTTCAATCCTGTCAATGCCACTGTATCGATGGATTGAAACATGCTTCTGCCGCAGAATTTTCGGAAGAAAATTCTGTGATGTCATAAGAATTTGTTGGCCGGTTAGTTGCTTGGTTTGACAGGATCACTTCGGTTACGTCATCACATCGCGCATAAACAACAGATGAAGGACAAAAGAACACTGCACAGAGCTGATCACAGCAGTAAATGTGAGCTTCTCCTCGGGCATCACCTTTCGTCTTATATTCATACACTGTACCAACTGTCCTTTAGAAGCACGAACAAGACAGCCGTAAAACTTACAGACGCCTCTCATTATTTGAAAATATGGAGGAGAGGGACGTGGACACCACGGACATATTGCTTTATTTTAAGGTACGGAGAGTGTGACATTAACCAGGGACACACTCTCCGACTATTTACCAGTCTACATTTTCTTTAGAAGCGATGTGTTGATGAAAAGCCTGGAGAGCGTTGAACTATACGAGTGCTCTCCATGGTTTATCTTAATATTTTTATTGCGATAGCAATTATAAGGACACTCGATGGGTTTTTGCCGTCGCCGTCATGTTCCGTATAAAGTCCAAATCGATAACGTCCCCCCGCGCATCGTATGTTCCACCCGCGGGTAAAAGCATGCCAGCGGGGGTGACGAACGCCGCTGAAGTAGAGATGAAAAGAGCCGACCCACCTCCCATATGAGCTGGAACCGTGAATTCATGCTTATTCGGCGATTACTTGTAATGTGTGTAATGATACGAATGTGACGTAGCGAACTGCGAGAAATATAGCTTTCCGCTTGACAGGGCGGCGCCAGTGGGGGGTTCGGGGGGGCTCTAGCCCCCCCAAAATTTCCGCCTGCCCCCCCTTTGCCCCCCCCAAGAGCAAGCATAGTCAAAATACAATGCATATGTTCCCAGCCTCTCTGCCCTCCCTGAAGGAACCCACTTGTCGTGGGTGCCCCCCCAGTAAAAAAATCCTGGCGCCGCCCCTGCCGCTTGAGCATTTAGTGTCATGAACACTCCTGCGCTTGCCAACTGCGTTTAGCCACTATGGCCCTCAAAATGTAACCTCTGATTGCTCATGAGTACGGCTGTACATATCTAAAGTGTGGTCGCATGTGAGCCAACACGTGCAGACACAACCGGCGTTCGTAAAATGTATACCATCTGCAGATGGTGTCAATGAATGGAAGCATGGTGTCACCTGCGGTGCGAGCGACGTGCACGCTATCTAATAAATATATCTTATTTTATAAATGCCGACATTACTCACTCGCGTAATGTTTAAATCCCAGAGCTTTGCACTTGTGCTCGTCAACAGCGTTGGTGGACGTATGTTCGTTCCAAATGAATCCGCGAATAGCAGTGACCGCTCGTGGAATTCGTCTAGGGAGCAGAGTTGTATATTCTTGTTTCAGTTATGCCGTAACGCATACTGCATCCCCCCCCGCAAAAAATAAAGAATAACAGCAACAACGCTTCAAAAGCGCAAAACGAAGGCGTATAATGATAACAAATGACAGCGGTTCTAAAATTTCCTGATCTGTCGCGTGCGGAACACTGAAGTCAGTTTCACCACAGTGCGCTGGTGTCATGCGAAAAAGTGCACTAACATTTGCATGGGAGACTCGAACTTTAAGTAATCCTTCTGAATGGGCGCGGCCATCAATCACCCGAAAAAGAACGCTAACGCTACCGCGAAAAGAAACAATAACAAATGACAGCGTGTATAAAATTTTATCACCTTGCTCCATCGAGCACGCAGCGCTTAAACCACTTTCGCTGCAGTACACCTGTGTCAAGTAAAAAAAGCGCAATAACCTTCTAGTTGTCACTGGACCCAGCACACTTTGTCATTTAAGTACACACGCTTGCACGCGCCGTATAATTACGAGTACTTGTATGATCGTCAACGTCTGAAAACTTTAGTGAAACAGCGTAACCCTTGCCAATCTCAGTGCACTTTTTTTGCATGACATTAGTGCACTGTGGTGAAAGTGACTGAAGTGTGTCCGGACAGGATAGATCAGGGCCAGAAAATTTTAGTAGCGTCGTCCTTTGTCGTTAAGATTCCCTTCTCGCGGTGGCGTTGGCGCTGTTTTTCGGGAGATCTGTGGCCGTGTTCGAACGATCGGGATAGAGAGAGAGAAAAACTTTTATTGTGCAAGAATAAGTGGCTTCCTCGTAGCGTGCTCCGCGTGCCCGCAATCGCAATCGCGAGGATCGCTAAAATTTGTCTCTCCCGTGCAGATCTTAGTGCGTCCTTTTTTTTTTTTGCATGGCACAAATGTACTGTGGTGAAAGTCACTTAAGTGTTCCGCACGCCATAGATCAAGTCCAGAAATTTTTAGAACCGCTGTCATTTATTATTATACGCCTTCCTTTTGCAGCTTCAATTCAAGTTTACCTGCTTTGGCATGTGACACCAGCAAGCATGCCTAAGGTAGGCTTCGCCTTCGCATTTCGAACCTTTCACGCATCAGCGTCTTCGATCTCGCGTACTACGGTCGGAAATAACCTCCTTGGTCCTGACTTATTCGCAAAACTGCGAGCGAATATTGCGATTCGCGAAAGAAGCTGTCGTCAAGGGAGGAGGCGCAGTGCTTATTCTGTGGACCAGACCACAGAATAAACCCCCGCAATTTGTGAGAAAACCGTCAAAAACCGTCGTGAAGAGAGGTGGGCTGTTTGGGCCAGAGTTCTTCAATCATACGAGTTGCGAAACTCCCCATAGGCTCCATTTATGAAAATCAGGGTACGCCATTGGCCGAAGTTGCAGGAGTACGCTGATTGTCGCGTCTTCTGTTGACCAAAAACCAAATGAATAAACGCTCAAAACGACGCCAGCGCTGCGTGCGGCGTTTAGCAACTTGCGAGACGCGCTCGCAAGAAACGACGCCGCTGGGCTTTAGTGTTTTTATTGCCGCCACCAGATGGCCCGACAATCTGCTAACTTCCGCAGAATCGGCGAGTTTCGGAACGCAGTTTCGCAACTGGTTTGGGCTACAGCGAAGCCTGGTGCGCACGGTCCACAGCACAAGTCTCTTTGGTGTGGTACACAAAATAAAGCTGTGGTCTGGCCCACAGAATTGTATATTCTGCGGTATGGCGCACAGAAACCGTCATCAAGATAGGTCGGCTGCTCGGGCTGCAGTACGGCCCACAGCCCACGGCCCACAGCGCACTTTATTTTGTTGTCTGGTCCACAGAATAAAGCTGGAGCTTATTCTCTGGTCTAGACTACAGAATAGTCGCTGCGTTCTGCTGCAGAGAGAGAGAGAGAGAATCAACTTTATTGAGCCCGAATATTCGATGGTACGCGCAGGTACCAGACGGGGTGGTTCCTATTCACGGGACCCATATGTCTCCAGCAACTCCTGGCCCCTGGCCGTCAGTGCGAGCTGAGTCGGCAGGGCGGGGCTGGACAACAAGGTCTCCCATCGCTCTGGGGGGTTGAGAATTGGGGATGTTGGGGGAAGGGGAGGTGGCGGGTTCTTGAGCTCTTTACATTCAGCTATGATATGTGCCAGAGTGCCTCTTTCCGTTTTGCAGAAAGGGCAGAGTGTGTCGTGCTCCGCCGGGTACATTCGGTGTAACAGAACGGGATGCGCTAGCGATCCCGCCTGCGTGCGCCGCAGGATCGTTTGCTGCTGCCTGGTTAGTTGCGGGTGTGGTACAGGAAGTTTGCACCTCGCGTTTCTGTACATTTTAGTGATGTCTTTAAAGCTCGTCACGGGATGGGGTATCAGCCGGCTCGTCCTCGGCCCGGATGGACAGTTCTCGGGCGTGGTGGTCGGCGAGGGCGTTGCCTTCCACCTTCGAGTGAGCCGGGATCCACACGAGCTCGATGGCTCGTCCCGGAGGCTTGTGCTTGGAGAGAATGGCCTGGGCAGCGGGAGAGATCAACCCCCTGCGGAAGCTTGCGTATGCTGACTTCGAATCTGTGACCACGGAGTCCACGCTCGGTTGTACGAGTGCGAGGGCCACAGCCACTTCTTCGGCAATGGCTGGGTCTGTCGTCCTCAGCGACGCGCTGACAATAAGCTTGTCGACGGACGTGGCTACCGCCGTTGCTCGGTC
Organism: Rhipicephalus sanguineus; assembly: GCF_013339695.2. NCBI lineage: Eukaryota > Metazoa > Arthropoda > Arachnida > Ixodida > Ixodidae > Rhipicephalus > Rhipicephalus sanguineus. The sequence goes on along the minus strand of NC_051178.1, from coordinate 64,789,995 downwards.
GTCGTATTTTCTGAGCGAGGCGTCCGCGTAGAGTACTCTAGGGTTCTCCTCCAGCTGTCGGGCCAGGGACTTGGCTCGCGCGGACCGTCTCCCGTCGTCCTTCCCCGGTTGCATGTTCCTGGGGAGTGGCTTGGTTTGAATGGCCTCTTTCCATTGCTCGGGAAGGGCCGTCTTGGTTGGAAGTGGTTCTATCTGCCATCCTATTTTCCGTAGGACGGCCCGGCCGTGCTCTGTTTGACTTAGCCTTACCCTTTGGTTAGACAAGTGAGCCTCAATCAGCTCCTCCACCGTGTTGTGAACGCCCATGTCCAGCAGTTTCTGCGTGGACGAGTAGATCGGCACGCCCAATGCTTGGTTGCTTTACGCAGCATCGTGTTCAGGGTGTCCCTGTTTGCCTTCGTTAGCTGGAGGTACGGGGCAGAGTAGGTCACCCTTGATACGACGAACGCCCTCACTAAACGCATTGCATCGTCTTCCTTTAGGCCTCTGTTACGATTAGAGACCCTTCGGATCATACTTAATATCTGTTCCGAGGTGTTCTTGATCTTCGTGACGGCCGCATACGCTCGACCGTCGCTTTGCAGCAGCAGACCGAGGATTCTGATCTGTTGCGTCGGTTTGATGGCCATGCCGTCGATGGTGATGGTCACGTTCGGCGGCGGTTCCTTCTTGGGTCTTCCCGGCTGGACCATGAGCAGCTCTGATTTCTGTGGAGCGCAGCTCAGCCCGCAGGTCTTTGCATAGTCATGTACGGTCGTTGCCGCCCTCTGTAAGGCATCCTCTACCCAGGCATTGGACACGGCTCGGTTCGTCCACACCGTGATATCGTCGGCGTAGAACGCGTGGTCCACGCCTTCAATTTGCTGGAGCAGATTGGGTAGGGGTAGGAGGGCCAGATTAAGAGCAGGGGCGACAGAACCGACCCCTGAGGGGTTCCTCTGTCGCCGAGTTCGACAGGTTCCGACTTTTCCTCGCCTATCCTGATGGTCGCTGTTCTTCTCGTCAAGAAGTCCGTGATGTAAGCAAAGGTTTTCCGACCACATCCCGTCTTGTTTAGATTTTGGAGCACGCTCGCGTGAGACACGTTGTCGAAGGCCCCTTTTAGGTCTAGGGCGAGTATCCCCCGCGGCGCGTTCCTCGTTGCCTTCTTGACGACAAGTTCTCGCTCGGTGTGGACGGACGCGCTTTGAGCGCGCTCCGTCGATATCGCGCTATCAGGCAGGCGGATGCTGGCTGTTGGCCGCGAATGATTTAGCGATAGCGGTGCAGTCAGGTGAACTTTTGTTCGCGGTTCGTCGTTCCGAGGATCTTGCTGTATGAAAGTGCATCGACCTTGTGAAGTTACGTGAACACCGGGAACCCAAATTCCAAGGTGGGGGCCATTTGTTCGGAAATTAGAGGACTTTTTTAGTGCCCGCGAAAAGTGCCCGCCGCTGAGCCTAACGACGACTTCGGCCCCGGCCGAAGGAAGAGGCAGGCCTAGCCGGGCCCCGGCGACGCCGCAAGCCGAACATCGATTCATCGGTGGCTACGCAAGCGTGCAACGACCCAAGATGTCTACCGCTATGCGAGTAGAAGTGGACGGCGTAGAAATTTCGCCGGATCAGATCACTAGAGCGCAGGGGTGGAAAACCGCTGGCGAAAAAGTGAAGCAAGGCGGCGTGGGATCGCTAGGCCTAACGCCCATATCCCAAGCGAGCCAAGATGGCGCCAAGGCCGCGACTGACGTCAATGGTCGGGGCAACGACCTCGGTGGAGCCACCGGCAACGATCTACGTCAGCAGAGAACGAAGAAACGAATAAACAAGGGCAAGCTGCTGAAGGGCGCGCGCATGCCACACCTGCCGCGCGGAGATATAAAGATCGTCATGCGACCACGAGACGGGCTCCGCATAAGCGATGTGACCAGCGTGGAAATAAGCCGATATAATGGCGGCGGCGCAAGTCGACGTAATCGCTGCAAGAGAAGATGTGATATGCCTAAACCACCAACAGAACATCGTAGTTGTGAGTACCTCGAAGAGGGAGCACGCCGACAGATACGCCATGGTGGAGCGAATCGACATTCGGGGAACGTCCCATGAAGTCAGCGCGTACGAGTCGGCCCCTCACGGAACCGTGAAAGGAGTAATACGGGGCATCCCACTGGAGGACACCGCCCAGGAGATACAAGATTTGGTCGTGCACAGGCACAATCCCACGGCGTTGCAGGCGAACCGCATGGGGAGGACCCGTTCGGTGGTGATCGCCTTCGAGGGACACAAGGTGCCCAACTACGTCCGGTACGGGAACCTGCTAATCGAGTGCACCCTGCATAGGAAGCAGATTGACGCGTGCTACGCATGCGGCCGAGTGGGGCACAGGATGGACGTGTGCCCAAATCCTCAAGACAAGATTTGCCGGGGCTGCGGCATCGCCAACCCTGGAGAAGACCACAAGTGCGAACCTAAGTGTGGCCTGTGCGGGGGGGAACATCTCACCGCCGACAGGGCCTGCAAGGCGCGATTCAAAACGCCTTACGTCGTCCGTCGGCGGCGCTGGGAACGGCGCCGGGCGGAAGAAGACAACGAGGACAGAAATCAAGGCAAAAGAGGCTCTAAAGAACGACCCCAACGTAGCGCCTCTTCGCAGCGGGGCCGGTCCCAGACGCCGGCCCGTAGCAGCAACGGCGGTGGCCACCAGAGCCGCTCTCGATCGAAGTCACGATCCGGGGACGGCGGCGGCGGCGGCAACCGCCGCGGGAAAAGGACAAGTCGAGGATCGAGTGGCAGATCCAGGTCCCGGACCAAGTCCCTTTCGCAGTCCAGGGCCGGTTCGAGACCCCGGGCTGGATCCAGACCCCGGGCCGGATCGAAATTCCGGGCCGAGTCTATCGGACGACGAGGGACAACCGCCGAGAAAAAGGTGGGCTGGACCGACAGGTCTTCCGTTGCTCGGGTTAGCGAAACCGAATTGCCGTCCCTCACCCCCTCCCAACTTCCTAGCCCAAGAGCTAGTCCGGAACCGGATAGCAATGAAGTAGCAGAACTCAAGAAAATCATTGAGCGACAGAACGCTCAGATACAAGAGCAGAATGCCCAAATAAGGGCCTTAATGAGCAAAATCGATGCGCTAGCGAGCGGTAGTTCAGCAAACGGGGGACCCCAAGGCGGGAACAACACGGAGGAGAACGCCGGAGGAAAGCGCAAGACACCACGGAGGGAGCCCCCTCCCCCCTTAGGGGGGCAGGGGGCGGCAAGGCCCACGCAACAAGCACCGAACAACCAAGAAGCAATGGACGCCGAGGAAAGCACAGTTAACCGCGAGACGGCGACAGCGATGGCACAGATTCCAAAGGAAGGAGAGCTTCCAGCGATCCTAGCGGCCATTACCCAAATTAACAAGACACTGAGCGCGATAGACGCCAGATTCGAGTCTCTCGAAGGCGAAGTGCGGACGCTGTCGGTCAAACACGAACGACTAGCGACCAAAGTAGTTACCACTACCGTAAGAAACCGCTTCGCGTCCCTGAAGAAAAAACGGGCGGAAAAAATCAAGGAATCGATCGCGCATAGGCGCGGCCGCATAGAAACATCCGAAGAAGATGAAACAGCGATCAAATAAGAAAAAGAAGACCAACGGCGAGGACGTTACAGTAATTTATCAATGGAACTGCCGGGGGATCCGCAATAAAGAGGCGGAACTGTTGCTCCACATTGACGCGCTCGAACACAAGCCCGATGTAATAGCATTACAAGAAACGAATGGCAAGCCCAGACTCCCGGGATACGTGACGTACACGGACCCGACAGAGGAAGGGACGGCGGTGCTCGTCCGCAGCAACGTGGCGGCAACTCAACACGTCACGCCGCAGGGCGGATGCGAGCACACGCTCGTCGAAATTCACGCAAGAACAATTGGCAACACGGGAAATCTATACGTCATGAGCGCGTACTGCCGCCCGTCACAGAGGCAGTACGATTTTGATCGAGTAGTGAGCCAGGCGAAAAGGTTGGCGGGGAGCAGGCCGCTCCTGATCCTCGGCGACTTCAACGCCCCTCACACAACGTGGGGATACAAGTACCAATCGAAGAGGGGCAAAGCTCTAGCCAAGACGATGGAGGACCATGAGATGGCCCTGTTAAACGAGCCGGACGTGGTCACCAGAAGGGGCAACAGCGCCAATAGGGACACAACGCCAGACCTGTCGTGGCTATCGGGGGGACTAGATGCGGCCTGGAGAAACGAAGACGTGGACCTGGGCTCTGACCACAGCGTGATCGGCATCATCATCAAGGGACCCCAATACCGTGCTGTGTTGGGGACGGCACGTGTAACGGACTGGGACAAGATGCGGAAGGACACGCAAGAAGCAGAAGAGGCTTCGGAGAACGATGTGGAAGCCGACAGAAAGCAAACGTACGCCGAATGGGCGAGGGATCAGAAAAAGGCCCTCGAGAAGTTTACGCAAGAAATAACGACGACGGCGCAGACACCTTTCGTGGATGCCAGACTGGCACACATGTGGGCGGCCCGGCACTCGCTAACGCGGAGGTGGAAGCGCCAACGTCACAACAAGAAGCTGGTCAAACGTATCGCGGTCCTCAACAAACAGATCACCGAGTACGCGGCCAAGCTATGCCGAGAGACCTGGCTGAGCACTTGCGACGGCTTGCAGGGCAAGCTATCGGCACGGAAGACGTGGTGCCTACTGAGGCACCTAATCGACCCGCTGAGCAGCAAGACCGCAACCAACCGCAACCTCACCAAGGTCATCAACACGTACAAGGGGGATGGCCGAAGGCTACTGGAAGAACTGAAGACAAAATACCTCAAGACTGAGCGGGGCCAATTCCCGACGCCTGAGAGGTACGAAGGTCCTGAAAACGAAGAGCTGGACAGACCGTTCACCATGACGGAACTCTGGTCGGCCATTGATGAAAGCAATAGCAAGAGCGCCCCCGGCAGGGACGCGATCACGTATAAGTTGCTCAGAAACATGAGCGAAGCGGTGGCCCGCGGCCTCTTGGGGCACATCAATGAAACCTGGGAGAGCTCGCGGCTGCCGGAAGAATGGAAAGAGGCTGAGGTTCGATTCATCCCGAAACCCGGCAAAGCGCTGACGATCGACAACATGCGGCCCATCTCCCTCACGTCGTGCGTGGGGAAGGTGATGGAACGTATGGTTCTTCGCAGACTTCAAAAACACCTGGAAGAAAACGAACCAAATGCCCGCAACCATGTATGGGTTCAGACAACACCTAGGCACCCAGGACGTCCTTATCCTGCTGCAGACACGATGAAGCACACACGAATGCAGAACTTCTGCATTCGTGTGTGTTTCATCGTGTCGAGTTTTGTTCATGCGGTCGAGCTGCCTGGCATGTTACTGACCGTAAGAGAAAGCTCTTCAATCGGTATTATACGCGGGTACCGGGCGAATAGTCACCAGATGCCGGCCGTGCGATTCCAATATCAGCGACTCCTTTGTTCAGTGAACACTTCAAACGTTTCTGCACGTCAGTGAGTAGCAGTGCCGCAATCCTTTCTCGACGACGCGCTCTGTGGCCCTGGAAAATGCCTTGACGTTCGGGGATGCCGGGCGTGGGTAGCTTGGCCATTCCTCGCTTGGTGCATCGCTTGAAAACCGACGGTCAACCTGCAGTGTACGCCGCCGGCGTGCTTTCTTGCCAGAGGTAAGTGATATTGAACGTTACGCTTCGTACATTGTGAGTTGTTCTTATTGCAGTACGCGTTGTCGCCGAAGAAAATCGCATAACGTGTTGGTACTGTATGCGGTTGTAGTCGTGTGGATTGTTCTCGCGCATGAACGCTTGTCAAGAACGTAGTCGGTAGTTTTATAAAGTTTTGGTAATTAGCTCGCTTGCACGCACTGCTCTACGTAATATTTGCTGAAAGGAGCCAACATTTCGTCAGGCACATCATTGTCATGCGTTTTATGAATGTAATTTACTCTTGTCAACTTACTTAAAGTAACGCCATGAAACTGAAGCTTCATTCATTTCTTTCGCACGAGCTCTGAACGAATAATCTTGTCACCGCGTTGTGCGGTGAATCGTGAATCGGTACAATGGGAGAAGTAATGTGTATCTAGGGGTATTTTCTTTAGGCGTGCATTTTATGTGTCATTAGGTAACGTGGCCCTCAAAGCGTATAGGTTAGCATTCTTGGACATTGCTTATCGTCTTTCAAGCACAGCTAACGTAGATTTGCTAAAAATGCAATTTATGCAGCACAACACTGTATGTTGGTCAATTGGTTTGCCCATTTTTAACCTTTATGCGCATTGACCTAATTTGACAAGCCGTACTTTCAGCTGAATTTTCAATTGCTTTCAGCACTAATATGTGCGTCCGTGCATTGAAGTCCCACCTCTTATCGCATAATAAGCTGGTGAAGAACAACGCTTGTCTTTATTTAGCCATTTATCAGAGCTCGGTCCCCCTCCTCAAGAGCAAGGTGCTGCTGGCACACCTGCTTCGGCTTTCTTTTTTTTTTAATGTTTAAGTTTTTCGCAACGTACTGCAGGTAGCAAACAGCAGTGCCACGACTAACAGTGGAGTGCTGACCACGCAGTCCAGAAGGTGGCAGAGGCAAGCATGCCATAAGAGGTGCTTATTCAGGCAGAAGAAATAAGCATCTGTAGCCAACGTAAAGGTAGTGTACAAAGTTCCATTTAATGAAAAGAATCTTGTTTTGAGCTAGTCATGTCGAAGGGAAACAATGGTGCTAGATAAAGATGGAAATGCAGAGCAACAACGTGGTGTATGCCAGCAACCAACTTAAGTTTATTCATGCAAAATTATTTCCAACTGTTTTATTCGGAAGAAGAGCCCAATAGTTTCCACAATGGGCATAACTGGCAGTGGTTGCACGTCCTGTTACTGTGTTCGCACACATTATTATGTGCCACTTACTCCTGTGACCTTCCACCAAGGTGAAAAAGGTGAAGACATAAACAGCAGTGAGAAGGCTCTTGCTAGAGAGTTCAATTAAGATAGCGTTACCATAGTTTTTAGTTCAGTAAACCAGCTAAGCTATTGAGAGCGTAATCCATGTGTTTGTCACCTTGGCCACTGGATTTTGCCTGGGAACATGGCTTAGTTTTGCAAACATTGTTCCCTTTCTGTAAAACGTTGTACTGGTAAGTGGAATTGTGCCAAAAATATTAAGGTTTAGACTCTTGCAGCACACATGTTGTACAGAGATGCTATCTTTTTCATAAATGCAATGCATGGCGCCTGAAGAATATAGCAGCCCACTTCTTTTCTGTATACGGTTTGTTTCTGCAAAGCTTCAACCTATCACCTGCAATTCTTCAAGGCAAATTAACTGAATTTTCTGTGTACATTGACTGCACATTTTCATCACTTAGCTAAACAACAGGCGCATTCTGCATACCGGGAAACGTTACCTGAAGCAACATTTTGCTGTGATTGCAGCTAAGTGAAACAAATGGGTTTGTATTGTCTGTCCATCTGTCAATACCATTACACAGGCTTGTTAAGTGCATTCAAGTAGCCTTAGCAATGCACTTGTAGCTACAGAGCCAAAAGAGGCAGCCAATTTCAACAGCAGAGTTCCCTCTGCATATCCCACTTTCCATTAAGGGTATTGTTTTGCGATACCTTAAAGTCAAAAGTTGCTCAATTACACACTTCTTGGTGTCTGACATAACAGGAATTATGATAATTCTTTATATCTCATGTAAAATTATACCATTGTTTTTTTTTCATATTGTTACTTTGCATGCATACTTTACGACTGCACCCTCCCCACCGAAGCTTTACTACTGTTACATTCTGTCATTGGTGAAAAAAAACAGGCCAGGGAAAGCAGCATCATGGCCTGTAATGTAGAGAATGCTGCTGTCACATTGATTTAGTCTACAGCATGAATTTAATGAGAAAGGGCAGCAATGTAGGTAATATGTGGATGTTTTACAGACCTATAATTGTGTTGTGCTCATTTTGTTATCGCAGGAAGCATCTTCAAAAAGCCGAGTGGCTACAAGGAATGTGAGCACGCAGTTTCCCTTCAACGAACGGCTTCAAATCATGGAAGCCATGCGCCTGCTGCTTCTGGCCTACACAAAAATGCAGCCACCATAGTAAGTTCTGCAAAGTGTGATACATCCCTATGCTGCATGGATTCAGCATTTTTAATTGCCTGTTTTTATAGCTTATAGTGATATGTATACAAGTGTACTTCCTTGCAATGTATGTCTACATTCTCTTAAAGGGCCAGTCAGCAGGCTCTGACCTCTTTTTTTTACACCTCCCAACAAGCTCGCTAATTCGTACAGAGGGCCGCAGCAGTCGCATTGTGCAAATATCACAGACACTCCACTTCTAAAAACAATAACCGCGCCTCCTCTTCAGTGCTTGACCAGTCCTCTTTCCTAGCAAAGTAGTGTAATGTTGCTTATGAACAACGTTAAGTAATGCTGACTGTCGAATAGGCCTCTGCAGTATGAAACGGCATTTTGGCTCTGCGATGGTGCAGTATAGGCTGTGTGGTTGTCACGGGTGTTGTGAATTTATTTTGCCATTGCTTTGAACTGTGCTTCCTCACCACACCGCTCTGGCACAGTGGCACATCGACAAAGCCCCTCTTCACGATGGTGAGCTGAGCGAGAAACTGAAATCAGCTGGAATGCTTGTTTTATCCCTGTGGCTTCATTATTACACCACTTAATCAAAAAATTCTTGTGGCAACATGTTCACATTGTACAACCGTGCAGTTATCACAAATTTTAGACTCCGGGGTTGTTTAGTGGCCCTTAAGCTTTATTTATGAATGGTAAATTCACCCGTGACGTGAATTTATTTGTTGCAATGCTCATTTCTAAAATAGCATGTCGGCTTCTGTGATTGGTAATTTATACATTTAGCATACAAGATTTCCTGTATATGCAATAAGTGCCATTATGGATTTTTATGGCACCAGAGCAACCTTTTTGCCCTGTGGCAGCCACGTGGAAGTTCATTGCTATGCTGCTTTGATTTTTTCAATCAATGCATTTCACAGTCCAGGGTGTTTGGTGTATTTGCATCTTGAGGTGTTTAATATCATACAAGTAATGGAAATTTTTCTGTCTTCTAGTGTTTACTTTTCAGCTATTTAACTGTGGTTTTCAGAGCAATATGTAGACAGGAACTTCGATTCTGCTAAGCTTTGGTTTGAAAAGAGAAGCTGAACAGGAGTTCCTTAGGTTTATGCCCCGAGCACCAGCCCTTTGGGTTACAGAAATATCTAAACTGCATAATGTCTGTAGCTACTTGTTTAATTGCATGTCTTTCTTCAACCTACAGCTCTTCCCATAATCCTTAACATTAACCTGCATTACGAAGTGAACATCCCCCACTGTAATACAATGGTTATAATGCTGAGCTGCTCATCTGAACTGTGCAGGTTCGATCCTTGGTGCAGTGGTTGCACTTTCGATGAAAGTGAAAATCCTAGAGGCTCATGTGCTTTTAAATTGACGTTCACATTACAGAACCCCATTATTATTATTACATCAGCGAGGGAACAGAGTGGTAATTCTAGATCGTATATATATTTTAGAAAAACAGAGAGCTGAGCTAGTTGGTAGGTATTCATGTTAAAAAGGCAGGTCATGCAAACATGGACACGAGAGAAGTCAAGAGACCACTAATGCCAACTGAAAAGGTGGACAGTGGCACAAAATTAAGTAGACACAAAAACTTATCTGCGCATGCCCAGGCAAGAGGAAATACCTATCAATCTGGCACGTGCGATAGTCTAGGTGAGAGATAACTTCTCAAGCACTTGATTTCTTCTTTGTGCTAGTTGATCAACGGTTGGCTCCCGCGTGCACTGCCATTATCGATATGCCAGGCCTCGACCATTGGACGCATTTCTTCATTCATGTGCTTGTACAAAACTGTGCATTCGTTGAATTTTGGCATACATTTACGCTCTCGACAATGTAAAAGATAGATTAGGTGATGAGCCTCTGGTTAGCGATCTTGGCGTTTGAGGTGTCTTGACTCTCTTGTGTCCATGTTTGCATGCCCCATCTTTTTAACATGTATTCATATAGTGTGTAAGAGAAATAGGTTATCTAGTGAGTTACTTGGAAATTAAGTTTAGGGCGGACACCAAAATAGCAGTGTAAATTAAATTTAAGTGATGAATGCATTGAGCTGCATTAGAAAACGATATAACGGGGAAATATAGCCGCTTGCTGTTTGCTTATACTCATCTCAGTTTTTTTGTCTTTTATGCTTTGACAATGACCAGGTGTTGTGTTGGATGCTACTAATAGGTTATGAGCTATACATAGACGAAGCAGCGGCTGTTTGATGCTCCCTAAACGGTTACCTCATGGGGCGATAAAAGTTAATTTGGGTTACGTGAGGCATGCTCGAAAAAGTGAACTTGTTTCTGATGTTTCTGTTTTCCTGGCAGACATTCTACACAAACTTGCCCAAAGGCGGAAGGAAGGCACGCACAGATGGACACAGAAATCATGGGGCTGCCACAGAAGCTGTGAATGAGCATTAACCTGTGAGTATGTGTCTTAAAATTTTTGCTGAAGCCTTCAATTTTGGCTGGACATTCTTATCGATGCTTTGTATTCCCTGATTTGTAGTGCAATATTTTTACACCTTGTTGCTTTCACAGCTGCATTGCACAGCAGAACACTTTAGTCTGGTACAAAGCCCAAAAAGTTCCACCCAGATGACCAAATGGCGGCAGCCAATTGCTTCCGCAATCAGTGCAGTAGTGGAAGAAAACAGCACAATAGACGAAGCACACAGAAAGGAAGAGAAACAGTGCTGTGCTCGTGTGCGGAGTCTTCTGCACTGCTTTGTTTTCACTGTCGTACGAACCAAGCATCCACTTTAGCTTATGTAGTAGTCCAGCTCATACACTTATTAGTGTTTTCCAGCGGCAGGATTACCGGCTATCTGGCTTGTGAATTCAACTAAAGTGCATGCCGGTTGGTGTAGACTTGTGTGAATCCACCATTGAGACGGAAATGCAGCTGTGTTTTATTATTTTAACCAGTATAGCTCGTGAATAGAATTTGGAGCTGTGACAGCAACACTTGTAAGGGGGCGAGTTACTAAATTATTGTGTATATCTCTATGTTTGCATGTTATAAAATATAGCTGGTTAAAATTAGTGCAGACTTTACGCTATCTCTTAACATATGACCTTCCGTGCTGTTTGAAGGCATTGAACCATATGAAATGCATTGTGCCTTTGTGTGTGTGCCAAAGGTTAGGAGTCGTTATACTAGAGATAGATAAAAATAGGTCAGAGGTTAAAGTAATTTTTTCACAATCAACTTCTTGTGGGCAGTATTCTTGTATTCATAGCAGGGTTTTGAAGTAATTTAGCAATGCAAGCAGATTAGTGCTTTGTTTTAGTGTCTGACAGTGCATGGCTTTTTATTTTAGTACCTATTCTGTCATTTCACACCAGTGTGCCAGGTCGTTTCTTGACCATTTCCAATATCTTTAAAAACTGGTGCTGTTATGTCTCAGTGTGGGAAGTAGTCACTCAAGCGTTATTTTCGGGAAAAGAATTTCGTGATGCAGCAAAGACCTTTCAAACTTTGCACCCTGAAATGAAGCTGTGTCAGGCAAATTAATTGACTCATGATTATTACTTCGAGCTATTACTACAAAGCATTTGTTTCTGTAACATAGTCGCCAATCTTTCATGACTATGATAGTCGAATTTATTTTCATTTCAATTTAGGCTATTTGCAGTCGTGAGGAAACATTGCAAAATAAATTTTTCAAAAGAAAGATAACAAGGCTGTGTGAAGTTTCTTGGAGGTTTGCCTTCACTGCACAGCACATCGCTGTTCTTGCATGGTGTTTCAGACAGAAGTATTGCTTAAATCTGCAACAATTGGACTTGCACTATATGAGCACAGGGGCACCCACGTGAATTCTGTGCCAATGTGCTCTGTAGCGAAGGTCAAGGAACGAGACTCCTTGTGCAGGCTAGGGATTATTCACTTCAGTAAATTTTTTCTTGCTTACAACCAAGCAGTATAGTTTATAAAATGGAATATAAATTGTTAGCAAAGTGTACCACACAATAATGTCTTGGCGACATTTCTGCTGGGAATGCTACATAGCAAAAGCTAAGCTGCAATATGGGTCAAAAAGCTATTTTTTCCGACTCTGTTACAGTTTGGGATCAACGTTTCTGTTTATGTTGTTTTCACAGTAGTTTTATGACAAAGTGTATATCTATTTACCTATTTATTTTATTAATTAATTAATTTCTTTACTTATTTACTTATTACTTGACAATACTGCTGACACCAGTAAGCAGTATTGCAAAGTGGGCTCCAATGATAACTTACACATAAAATAACCTTGCAAAGCAAGAACTGGAGCATAACATATACAAAACACACAGTAAAGCAAGAACATCTATACAACTGTGTTAAGCAAAATGATAAGGGAACAGCACAAAACCGAAGGCAATGAACTTTAGACAATCAACTGTGGGTATTCCATACGAAAGAATTGGTCTTTCTCCTGATAAATGTTAACATTAGAACTTCAGCATTTTGCAGTGTTTCCTCGTGGCCGAAAAATGCAACTTGAAATGCAAATTAGTAAACTATTTTAGCCATGAAACACTGCTACCTTCAGATTAAAGAAAGAAATATTCTGCATTAAAACGGGAACAAACAGCGCTGGACACGGGATGAAGGAAGATTAATAGACGAGGGTGCTGTCGCCCTCGTCTAGATTTTTTTTCGTCCCGTGTCCAGCGCTCTTTGTTCCCGTCGTAATCATGTACTAACCAGCCCAATTAGGTGCTCTCCTAAAATATTTTGCTCTAGTTTCTCAAAGCAATAACTTCGTATAAGTTATCTTGCATGGCACAGTTTCACATCTGTGGATGGATGGATGCGATGGGTGTTCCCTTTAAAGCGAAGCAGTGACATGCAAGTGGCCAAGCTCAATTTTTGAATTGGCTTAATGCCTTTCCTACCTGAATTAAATTTCTTTCTTTAAAAAAACTTATAAATTAGTAGCTTATCTTTTGGCATGTACATAAGGACACTACTTTTTGTGCATGTTTGTTTTTGGCTGTTCTCCCTGTTTTTCCACTACCAATCGTCCGTCTGTCCTTTACTTATTTCTCTTGCGGAGATGTTCATATTTGTCCAGCTTTCTCTAAACCTAGGGCTTCATGAGAGCTAGTTCACAACACGCACATGGGTGGACATTTTTAAATTTATTTAAAAGGTGGTCCGTCATTTCCATATCTCTCTCACAACCAGTACATGTGACGCCTACTTACTGGATCTCACTTTATGACTGCATATTCTAAGTCAAGATCACCTCGCTTCAAACATAGCACTAGCTTATCATAATATGCTTCATTCTAAAAAAGACAGCCGGCGTTTGTGGTGTCCTGACTTCTTTCTTGTGTCTGTGTTTGCACGCCCTGTCTTTTTTAGAATGAATACTTACCAACTAGCTCAGCTCTCTGTTATTCTAATATGCTTCCCTCCTTACTTCGTCCTTATCCTTCCGATAGTTACTCAGAGCTGTTCTTTTTTAGTATTTGCTATCCATTACATCATCTCCACCTTTCTGACATTGCGCCTAACGCTTATCGTGCATGAAGTTTAATGCACACTCTCAGCATCACGAAATTTCGTTCTGGAAATTATCACTTGACTACAGGTATGATCTTTTTAGCAGAATGATCTTTTTCAACAGCAAAGGAGTTACTTGAAAAACCACCTTGTATACTTAAAATGGGGATGACTAATTCATACCTTGTTTATTAGAGTTAACCTCTTTCAATGTCCTTACACTTGTTCTTTTTGTTGTGCTTGCCTCAGTGTTTGTAGTCTATGGATCTGGTATATTTAGAGGGTTGAATAGCTGGTCACCTGCTTATGACACTGCAGCTTAAGTATTGCACTCACTATCATTGCCATAGTAGCATTTGGTAGAGTTGAGGTTTGTAATGAATGTAACGAGATGTACAGCTCATAAAAAAATTGCTGAACAACGAATGTTGTTGGAGCTAGTGTTTCGACAAGAGGACTCGTCTTTATAGGTGCAGGGAATCGCATCAAGGTTGCTGCCACAACTTAGATACATCATTTTGTTGAAACATTGGCTCCAACAACACGCTTTGTTCAATGGTTTCTCATTCATTCAAGCTGCCATCTTCAGCTCAACTTCTGTCGCGTTAAGATGTACAGGATATACAACTGTCATGTTGCGTTCTGATAGAATTCAAGAGCTTTGACAGCAAGCCTTGCTTCTCAATTTAATTCTCACCCTTTACATTTCCGCTTTAATCTTTGTCATCTTCAGCCTTAATATATGTCCACTGCAGCAGTAGGCCTTCGCAGTGGTCTACAATTTGCCTCGTCTTGTGCGAGCTTATTCCAGTTTATACATGCGCAATTCTTCATTTGTTCACCCATGTAACTCTCGGCCTTCTCGGCAGCATTAAGTAGTGACAAAAATGTAATTTAAGACTTGCTGCTACATCATGACAATAATTGAATAAATTGGTTATGCACGCACATAAATACCCTTGCAGTTAGAATGTAGTGTGTTTAACCCTGAATTCTTGTGTACTATAGCACTAAGTCTTCGTGAAATCATGTTGCTTGTTCTTCATATGATCAGAACAAGTCCAGAAATATCTGCAAAATACCGTTTCTGCTTTTTTGATTTCTGAAACAGTGATGCTAAAAGAGGCCATGTGCACATGCACGATGGCAATGTTTAAATGGGTATAAATTCTGAACATTGCTGTTGCTCTAGGTGTTTTCTTTCACTTCCTTTTCAGACGTACAGAAAGGAGCGAAGTGGAGCTGTCCATGGGCCGTGCACACAGTTTCATAAGCAGGCTTGCAACACTTTTGACAAATATGTTCCTGAATACATCTGCCAAAGTGGCACTTAAAGAAGCATGTAGTAGTGTACTTCACTGTTTATTTGGCATGAAGCAGCAGGTATGCTTCCGTCATCAGCAAGTTCACACAGTACAGTGCATCTACACATGGCATGCTACCCCCACATCTACCAGCTCGGGATGTGTAGCTTGATTGTAAAATGTTTACTTTGACTTAACACAACAAATATTAACAAAATGACATGAATGTTTTGCCACCTATGCAGGCGACATTCTCAGTATACGCTGGCAAATATAAGCGGAGTTTGACCAGTCCATTAGTCGCACATTTCCTTGTAAACATCTCGTAGAGGGCCGCTGTTGTTGTTGGAAGCCAATGCGCCGTGATAAATGAACCATGAACCTACCTTTTTACACGAGGCAGCATCGTCGAATTGATTAGGTCAAAGTTATGCCTTGTCATTCAGCAGCGTTCAACAAGCTGCGTCTTAGAACACATTGCATGGGTGGTTTTCGCAACATCCTCTTTGTGTTCTTTAACCTTCAATCACCTTCTTCGACCCGTTTCGCCTATGCAAGTTGTGTCGCAATCCCCACATTGTACTTTGTAGATGATCCCACTCCAATCTTCGGCGGTGTTTGTGTATACCTTGTCCTTAGGACGTGTGTTCACAAAGCCCAAAGACCACACACCTCCGGACGATTAGAGCAGGGTACTCTACAGAGTACGTTGTGGGGTTCACGACACCACTTACATCAGCGAATCGGGCAGGAAAATGCCAAAGACGTTCAAAGAACGCAAAGTGGGAATGTTGCTAAAGCCACCCATGGAGCGCAATTTTAAGACAGCTTGTTGAATACTGCTAGACGACAGGTTATAGCTTCGACCTTAACAATGCGACGATGCTGGCTCAGGAACGAAGGTCGAGGAAAACTATTGGAATTATGGTTCATACGTCATAAAGCATCTGCTTGAAACAACAACCACAGACCCATACCGAACGTGTACGTGGACGTTTGTGGCTAGTGGACTGGTCGACCTCCGCTCACTTGTTGCCAGCATATACGGAGACTGCCACCTGCATAGGTGGCAAAGCTTCTATGGGATTTTATGGTGCAGCTGTGGTACAAAACCATTATTTTGCATTAAGGCAAATGTGCCGTATTATATTGGACAGTACGGGCAGACCATTCTTTAGTATCTTAACGTAGGAGGTACGTAAGAAGACCTTCTTTGAAGGAAATTGTTGTATTCCTGGTCACGGAACAGTGTTCTCATTCAAACGAAGTGACGGAGTGCCTTGTTTTATCTGTGGTAACGAAAGCACTTCGTAAGGAGACTCCTTTTTAGAGAAATCGTTTAAATCGGATCGCGGAAAAGTGCTCGGCACCGCTATACCTTCAGCTTTGTCCGTGTTTAGGGGGCCAAATTTTTTGCAGTGTACCCCAACGGTTAAAACCTGATCATGAGCGTTAGTCGTCGCGATAGAGATGTGCCCCTGGGCGTCAGCGTAGGTACATCCACGTCAAAAGGTGCTATAGCTGCCAAACACCAATAGACATTGTACAAGTTCTCATCGCTAAATAATAAGCACTACTGCTGTGAAGACACGTTTCACTTTCGTGTTATACCGATTCCTATGACGGCGGGATCAGCCATGTTTTTATTGCGATAGCAATTATATGGACAGTCTCGGCTGATTTTTGCCGTCGCCGCCGTCATGCACCGTGTATATATATATATATATATTGTAAAGGAAAGACACAGAGAAATAGACACAACGCCTGTTGACTAGGCCGGCTGTTCTATTCTGACCCTTCCTCTTTTTCCTCTTCGCCCTATAGCTGCCCGCGCGCCAGAGCCTCGGTGCCGCTCTTCGTCATCACACTCGGCCATGACTGCGACTCGCGGACCAGCCGACAATGTCTCCGGTGGGCGGTGTTGGCTACATCGCGGTGGTCGGGTTCGACCACGCCGCAACTTGTTTGGGAGACCTGCCCGAAGAGCCTCCGGTGGTCGACACTGGTCGAATCGCTGTGGCCGGTCTCAACCACGCTGGGGCTTAGCCTGAAACTTTGCCGACGCTGTCTTTGAAGTTTGGTCTCGGCCATACTGCGACATTGCACGGGAAGCTGGCTCGTTTGTCTTTGGTTGACGAAACTGGCTCTTTCGCGGTAGTTGACGTTGCCTGCAACGATGCTGCTTGGCTCGTCGATCTGCCGTAAGTGGGTCTGGTTGGCGACCCTGGCTGTGATGCAGCGGTCGTCGCACGCCAAGCAGACAATCGTTGTGCCGCCTCAGCTTGACGCTCTGGTCTTTATCTGCATTTGCGTGCAAAGCCAGCGAACACTTGCGCAACGCCGAACGCGTGCGAACTCGGACAGGCAGCGGGACGGGATCGTCGTGATTCGACAGAGCAGCCTCCCCCTCAATATCACCGTACTTGTTTGCTCTGTGGTGACTGTCCGAACGACTTGCATTGGCTTCTGCAAGTGAAACGCTCGCACACTCGGCCAATGACTGCCGCGATTTCCGGGACTGTGACTTCCCAGTGAGGGTCGAATCTGGAGTGGCGGTTCGTTCATCGCTTCCAACTTGTTGCGAGGAAACTGACGTTCCACAGCAGGCCGACGGCTCCGTGCGCCCTAGTGCTGACCAGCTTAGAGGCCGCGTCGGCGGCCGCTGTGAATGGGATGTGGTCTCGGCGTCTATACGTGATGGTATGGTGTCAGATACTGAGGCAAGAAGTGGTGCGCCTGGTTTCTGAGGTATGTGTGTACCAGGACAGGTTGTCAAACTGCCTGCCGGTGAGCTACAATGCACAGTTGCAGCCTCGAGGTGGTTCTCCTCCTGAGCTCCATCCTCGGTAGCAGTCAGGTTGGACTCGGTGCTCGCATAGGAGTTATAAAGACTCCGTCCAAAAGCAGCTATGAGCTTGTTGCTCCATTCCGCCCAGGACTGCTGCTGCACGCCTTCGTATCGATGCCACGCCGCGGCACCATTCCGAAGGCGGTCAATTGCCACGCACCATTTCTGTTGGTCCGTCCACGCTTGGCGAGCTCCAAGAGCGTTGACGGTGGCCACCCAATGGTCGGCGTCGTCCTGGAAGCCGCGGAACTCCGGTAGTTCGCACGCAGCCGGTGATGGTGATACGGCAGCCAAAACTCCGGAGCATGACGACGCCAAGCAGCCTAGTTGGTATGAAAGCTCCGTGAGGGCATTCAGGAGCTTTCTGCGGCTCTCGGGTGAGGTCCTTTCCTGGTCTTGTGAGGCAGCTTCAGCTAAAAGTGCATCCATTGTGCACAATGAAGGTATAGCGGCCGGACACATCTCGGAGCACCGCGCTATCCAGCCGTTAATCTCGTCGCGGAGGTGTGCGATGGCACAGAACAGCTCCGCGGCGCTGTCGGATGAGGCGCAGAAAGCGCGAGGACTCACGTCCGCGGAGTATGCGGCGGTAGCAATACGCCCGACGGCAACATCCACGTCCAAAGAAGCCTGAACGGCGTCCCTTGGGTGCTCACGCGTTGGGACAGTCCTGGGCACGGAGTGCATGTCACGGGAAACGTATGCGACGTTCCCAGGCGACAGGAGCCCGTGGGGATTCACAGGCGAAAGTGGTAGCAAGGTTCCTGGAAGGTCGTACGCTGGAACAACCGAAGAGGCATGGACGCCGTCCGCGGATGATTCGATAAGTAGCGGCAGCAGCGGTCGAGTCGTGGAGTCCATGATAGAGGAAGCGTGGACGGCGTTCCTTAGATGGATAGACCCGCGCTGCCGATGACCCTCGAGGACACGTGGCTTCCGCTTCAAGGTTCGATTGACGTCGGTGACTGCGCCATTGTAAAGGAAAGACACAGAGAAATAGACACAACGCCTGTTGACTAGGCCGGCTGTTCTATTCTGACCCTTCCTCTTTTTCCTCTTCGCCCTATAGCTGCCCGCGCGCCAGAGCCTCGGTGCCGCTCTTCGTCATCACAATATATATATATATATATATATATATATATATATATATATATATATATATATATATACACACATTAATGAGAACCAACAGACACCAATGCCAAGGAAAGTAAAGGGGGTGTTATTTGTAGTAATTAGAATATAAATGTGAAGAAAGTAAAGTGGACGAATTACTACAAATAACACCCCCTTTACTTTTCTTGGCATTGGTATCTGTTAGTTCTCATTAATATTGTGTCTAACAAAGAAAAACGAGCCCTTAAAGGTTCCTTTCCTTCATTCCTTCATTCATAGCGAGGGTCTCGTTCTGGCAGACATGATGCCTTCAAGTAGTATGCGAGGGATTATTGGTCAGCTGCCTGCTCGTAAATAGATCACGTGCTACGTGACGCCAAAAAGGCAGAAAAAAAGAGTGTTCCACACTCGCCGCCAAGGCTGCGACTAGCGCCGACTGACACTCCTAAGTTTCAATCACATGTATACCCTATAAAGTGGACGGGGAGATGACCGCCGCCGTAGCTCATTGGTAGAGCATCGGACGCGTTATTCGAAGGTCGCAGGTTCGGTCCCTGCCGGCGGTAAGTTATCTTTTCGTCCACTTTACTTTCTTCACATTTACAGTGATGCTACCGAGGACATCTGATTTGGAGCAATTTTTGGAGCAGCGAAATTACCGTTTTGGAGCACTTTGGAGCAGCAAAATTTTCATCTTGGAGCACTTTGGAGCAGATAATTTTGCATCTGGGAGCACTCTGGAGCAGCGAATTTTACATCCTGGAGTGCACTAAATAAGCATATTGCAATAACATTCGAGCACCGGAATATTACTATGGGGCTCTTATGAAGGCTAGAAATATTTCGATTCATTGCAAATCTCATGGAAAAATCATCACAGGAGAACTCATACTTCACTCGCTAATGAAAAAATAAGGGCTCATGCAGTTGAGTGTTCTGAATTAACCTCTTCGGCGATTATTTTCGACACTAGCAAATAAACAGAATACCAGATCAATAAAATTGCACTTTATGAAATAACACTCTAAATACATCTATGTGGTTATCAGCAGACATTGTAGACAAACGCCGTGATGTACAGCAGTGCATCAATGCCAAAGAGCCACACTGTCCCTAATGCATTCCCCTAAGAAAACTCCAAGGCGAAAGCCAGGTTCTTTTTCTTCTCGATCGACGGGTTGATCCTCTCCCTCCTTGTCTGCAAACTATCTGCACCTCACCTGGTTTTGCGCTAGCTCCATGATCGGCGCACCGATTACGGAAGCAGTGTAAAGCGACGATGTCGTGATGGCGTCATCACGTGACATCACGATATATGACGCCATGATGACGTCACAAGTTTCGACGATCTATGACGTGATGATGACGCCAACACATGATGATTACTTTTGCATCAATCGATTGACGCCGCCGACGGTCAATTTTCGTGTTTGATAAAGCATCTGAGGCTTTCGCATTATTATTGCGTATTGAACGTTAACAACCTGGCCTTACATATCAAACTGTCCTCCACCATGTCACCTCCTTGCCATGCGCGAAACAGCTTCGCTTATCATCCACTTCACAGAGTGAAATGGCTCCTCAACTTTTTTAAAATGTTTATTGTGATAACAAATATATGGACGCTCTCCACGGATTTTTGCCGTCGCCATTGCCGTAATTTTCTGTATAAAGACCAAATTATTAACATCGCCACGCGCATTCTAGCCGCGGGTAAAAGCTCGCGAGCGCTGGCGACGAACGCGGCTGAAGCGGAGATTAAGCTAGCCGGCCGTCTGTCTCCGTCGCACGGACAGCGCATGAGATAACAGCTTCCCGCGTGCGGGCCTGCCGTCGATTGCTCATCAGAGAGGAAACGCCCCGCCCGTCTTTCGTAAGGAGCATGAAAGGACGTCAGGGGAGCGGGGGGGGGGGGCGAGGGGACGGCATCGTTCGAACGGCGCAGTCGCTTGCGCGCGCGCCATCTCGAGGCATCAGGAGACGGCTCGTAAACTTGCTGTGCTCTCAACGCTTACTTCGTGTTTAAAGAACTCAGAGCAAGAAAACGCTTCGGTTCCTGCAGCGGCCATATTCCCTTAAACCCGCGTTTTGTTGAGTTACGCGAGATCGGATCCATAAGAGTTAGCTACTAGCCTTACTTCGTTTAACAATACAATTTGTTGGTATCGCATTCATTGCTTCGCCCTTAAGCGAAACTGAGTTTTTTTTACCCGTCAGCTATCGACCACCGAAAGCGAGGGCGTACGTGTAACATGGGGTAGCCGCTTCACTGTGGGCCGTCAGCGACGGGCCCGTTACTGACAGCTGCGTATTTGCGGCTGCTCCTACCAGGATATATGTTTTTATTAATGAGATTACATTTTTAAAAAGCAAGCAAAAAATACGAATTGGAACCCTAGCACGTGAGCTCGAAAGGGCAGGGCCTTTTAGGGGGTATTTACCGCAGAGTGATTAAACTCGGACGTGCTGGTATAATCAATTACGAAAAAGCTCTTCCGAATGAAGATCCATGGATAAAGTATATCTGAGGAAAAGTGTGAACGCGTTTCCACCGTTCGCGTGCTCTTCCATAAACGCGAAGCAAGGAAAATTCGATATTGTTCCATATATATACTGCTAGCGATCCCAGATTTCATTCCGCGATGTCCGGAAACAGAAGTGACAGACATTTCAGCAGCACACATGTAGTTATACTGAACATTGCTTTCCTTACGTGCCGTGCGACGCTTGAAACGAGCTATCAGCAGCGTTTCTGGAACAGACGACGTCCGCCGATGAATCGCCGTCGCACTTTCTCGCTACCGAGTGGCCTAGACGTCACGAGCCTCTGCGGAGAGGCGCGTTTTGCTGTCGAGCCGACTTGCAGAACAGACGCTGCGTCGGCACCGTGCATGGCATCGTGGCTTATTCGGGACGCACGCGCGAGCGCTATTTATTCAGCGGAATAATTCTTGGTCCATGGTTGTGACTTTGGCAGCCCACAAGCTCAAGCTGCACATGTTCTGACACGCCGGCCGTGCGATTGCCGGTGATAGACGCCTCGAAACCCGAGACTTTGGCGCAGTTTGGCGCAATTTTCGTCGATATTATCAGGATGGCGCAGTAAATACAATTTGGCGCACTTTGGCGCAGTTGGCGCAGGAATGGAATCACTGCATTTATATTCTAATTACTACAAATAACACCCCTTTACTTTCCTTGGCATTGGTGCTGTTAGTTCTCATTAATATTGTGTCTAACAAAGAAAAACGAGCCCTTAAAAGTAATGTGCTTTCCTATGTATATATATATATATATATATATATATATATATATATATATATATATATATATATATAGAAAAACTCGAACGGGCGACCTCTCGCTTTCCAGCGAGCGGCGTTACCGTCTTTCAGACTGCTAACGGCGAGCTATTTATGTACACCATTTCCTTCAGCATGCTTTCTTATTCTCGACATAGATGGCGCGATGTGCGCGCATTGCGCGCTTTAAAGGTCATCGCCCCGCTCATACGAAAGTCGTTGGTCTTCGCCCTACATGGCGTGGTCGCCTTCATGCGCTTATCTCGAGGAAAGAAGGGGGCGGCCGGGGGGAGGGGGTGGAGCGGGCGGTTGTATGTCTTGTGCTTTCTCCGCGATGTCGGCGCTGAAGCCACAGAGCATATACGAAGGTCACTTCCGCAGCGGCCGCGTTTTGCGTAAGGAGCGCGCTGTTCAAACAGAAATAAGTAACAACTGTGACAGTTCGCGCTCGTCCTGTGTGTACCTGTTCGTTCGTTTCGTGCGTCCTGCTTTATAGGTCTCTTCGATTTGGCTGCACCGGCGGAACCAGTTCAGCGGGTGCAGCACCGTCGTCCTCGTTTTGCTGGTGCCGCGCGCGCCCGCTGAACCGGTTCCCTCGTTTTGTCAAGGTGCAAGCGTAGTTCTGCACGAGTTCTCTGCCGGCCTGCACTCGCTCAAAAGGAGGTGCAAAGAAATGCAGCATGGCGCCCTTCCTCCTCCCAAGCTTGGAGCAGACGACGCTGCGTGTTGTTGTTCAGGGCGTGCAAAAGCAAGTTAAACTGCTGACTCTGACGGGTAATTTTAGCCACGTCTTTTCGGCAGCTATTAAGGCGGACCTTTTACATGTCTCGTGAGCAGAAAAATTCACCGTACATGACGGCAATATGAATGATACAAAAAAAAGTAATAAAGATGTGGCGCGATTCGCGATGCTGCTCTCTCAGTTCGCCTTTGCGAAATCGCGAAGCTGATGCGATAGGAAGTCTTCTAGAAATACTTTTGAGTTTAAAAATGTATTCATCAGGCGAGCGTGCGTATACATGTGTCTTAATGGTTTACAAGAATTTTCACATTCGTTCCCTATAGTCTAGCGTGAAGTGGCGACGCCAGTAAAACCCTTTGAACACAAATTTGCGAGCATACATTTTCCAAGATAGCTGAACATTCGCGTCAAGTAGTCTTAGCGTCGGTCAAAGGACCTCAGATACTTTCGTTTTTTATTATTGTATGGCCTCGCACACGCTTTCATAGAAGGCCGAAACCAGCGCAATTTTCCGCTGAACCAGTAAAACGCCTCTAGATAGTCTGAACAGTCTCTTGAAATTACACTCATGGAACCTGCCGACGACGTTCTCGTACCCGGGAACAGGAGTTACATCTTCACGTACCAACATGCAGGCGACAAAACACATACACCGTCAAACTATGGTCCCTAGTCAAACTCCTTCTCGGAGTCGCTGTGAGGATCGCCATTGTCCGAATCGTCCTCGCTGCAGAGTCGAGCAGTTCCATACGGCAGCTACGAAGAGTGCCACCGCGGCAGTGTTTTGGTAAACAACAGCCAGCGATACACGCCGCATCGGCTGTTCGACCAACACGGCCTGCTCTTGCATCTTCGGTGGTAGCCGCCGCGTGGTAGTGTCGCCAGTGTCGCGGCTGCACTAAAGTCACTGTAACGGGAAAAGTACCGCGTTCCTTTTCTCTTCGCCGCCGCGCCCTTTCGGCGGTTTCGCCACATAAATGGTCCAGCTCGCTCGCCTCGCTAGTGTCTCCCGGCCGCAGACGCACGGCGCTTAGAGGGCGATTGTTTTTATAGGCTCAGGAAAGCGTATAGGAACATTACGACATCCCGTATCGTTTTGAGACTTCATCGAAAGCCTATCGAGGCATCGAAGAATGCCCGGGTAAGGCTCTCTTTGCCATTCCCAGCGGGAAAAAGGATGCCAAACGACGGGCTGTGTGGCTGCACAGAATTAGGCGGGAAAATTTTGTTCCCACGACTGATACCCGCATTGTGAGGTAAGCACTTCATTGAGAATTCGCGCATGTTTCGGGGAATGTTGGCCCCTACCCTGCACTAGTGCAGCTTGTTCGCGTGGTTGTCGCAGGAGGTTCATGCACAATAACATTTTTTAGGGGCGAAGCTCCTTAAGGCGGCACCCGTTCGTCCCTCGTAGTCGTCGTCATCGTAGTAGTCCGTAACAAGTCTTACGCTTTGACCTCCAAGGTGGTGCCGGTGGGAGACTTCTCCTGTGCGTTGTTGAACAATAAAAAATTCGCAGCGTGCGCTTTAACTAAAAGCCGAATTCTTCTGTCTCTCATTCCCCATTAGCAGCCATTGGCATGTTCCAGTAGGAAACGTTAGTAGAAGTAGAAGTGTAAGTGTTAGCTAAAAGCCGACTTCTTCTGTCTCTCATTCCCATTAGCAGCCATTGTTACCTCCAAGGTAGTGCCTGGTGAGATTTCTCCTGTGCGTGATTAAACAATAAAAATTTTGTTCAAAACGCCGTTGATTGATGAAATAAACCAACGAAAGACGCCAGATGTTTTGTAAAAGCAGAACGAAAGAACGCCAGATTTTTTCTTAAAGTGTAGTAGTAGTTGTTGTATGTAGCCACCTCGCCCGATCGTCACGGGCGAGGTGGACCGGCAACGGCGCGAGGACCCTGCCGTACGAGAGTTAAATCACACTAAAAGACATACTTTGCGGGCGATACACTCTAGTGAGCTTTCAACTTTCGTCTTAATGTACATGATAAAGAAATTATTTCTACGAAAAACGCAAGGCACACCTTGAGCAATATATTTGGTTTTGGGACGCTAAATGGAACCATGAGGCGATGCGAAGCCGGAGCACTTGCACGATCGCGTTCCGTTGGCTTTCGTTGGGCATGCTACCGACCTCGCGTCGTGGAACGCGCGTCCTGTCTTCCCTCTAGCCTTGCCTTTAATTCGCACAGGGCGAGCGGGGAATGCGGTCGCTCTTGGCGCTCTTCGCTCGGGAGCGGACTTCTTCCTTGCATTTCACCGATCACAAGTGATAATGAAGGGACCACGTAAACCAACAGTACAATAAAAGTTTGATGTTTAATATATACACGATGTTTCACACTCTTTATATTATGTACTGGGCGCATTTCACGGAAGAGTTTCACGGTTTACAGATGATTCCCTCCGTAGCTTCGCCCCACTCATCATCATTCACCCCGTGGATATGCTGTGATTTTTATGTTTGGCGTAAAATTGACGCCTTTGGGCTCACATATAATGATCAGCGCGCCATGAAAACTGGACTGCTACAATTGGTACTGCCTGACGTGACTGTATGACGAACACAAATAACAGATGGTAGCATGAAAATAATGGCTGATGCTCTCGCGGCCGGTTCGCTCGCTTGATATGCCCCGAAATCGGTATTGCGTGACATGACTGTATGACGAACATAAATACCGTGCGGTAACATGAAAATAATGGTACACATGTCATGTAACGCATGATTTACATGCCATGCTCATGATGCACTCGCAGCCGGTTCGCTTGTTTGATATGCACCAAAATCGGTATTGCGTGACGTGACTGTATGACCAACATAAATACCGTGCGGTAACATGAAAATAATGGTACGCATGTCATGTAACGCATGATTTACATGCCATGCTCATGATGCACTCGCAGCCGGTTCGCTTGCTTGATATGCACCAAAATCGGTATTGCGTGACGTGACTGTATGACCAACATAAATACCGTGCGGTAACATGAAAATAATGGTACACATGTCATGTAACGCATGATTTACATGCCATGCTCATGATGCACTCGCAGCCGGTTCGCTTGCTTGATATGCACCAAAATCGGTATTGCGTGACGTGACTGTATGACCAACATAAATACCGTGCGGTAACATGAAAATAATGGTACACATGTCATGTAACGCATGATTTACATGCCATGCTCATGATGCACTCGCAGCCGGTTCGCTTGCTTCATATGCACCAAAATCGGTATTGCGTGTCGCGACTGTAATGCGAACGTTAATAACAGGTGGTAACATGAAAATAATGGCACGCATGTCATGTATGGCATGATTTACATGCCATGCCCATGATGCTCTCGTGGCCGGTTCGCTTGCTTGATATGCACCAAAATCGGTATTGCGTGACGTGACTGTATGACCAACATAAATACCGTGCGGTAACATGAAAATAATGGTACACATGTCATGTAACGCATGATTTACATGCCATGCTCATGATGCTCTCGTGGCCGGTTCGCTTGCTTCATATGCACCAAAATCGGTATTGCGTGTCGCGACTGTAATGCGAACGTTAATAACAGGTGGTAACATGAAAATAATGGCACGCATGTCATGTATGGCATGATTTACATGCCATGCCCATGATGCTCTCGTGGCCGGTTCGCTTGCTTCATATGCACCAAAATCGGTATTGCGTGACGTGACTGTAATGCGAACGTTAATAACAGGTGGTAACATGAAAATAATGGCACGCATGTCATGTATGGCATGATTTACATGCCATGCCCATGATGCTCTCGTGGCCGGTTCGCTTGCTTGATATGCACCAAAATCGGTATTGCGTGACGTGACTGTAATGCCAACGTTAATAACAGGTGGTAACATGAAAATAATGGCACGCATGTCATGTATGGCATGATTTACATGCCATGCCCATGATGCTCTCGTGGCCGGTTCGCTTGTTTGATATGCACCAAAATCGGTATTGCGTGACGCGACTGTATGACCAACATAAATACCGTTATGATTTTCACGTTACCACTTGTCATTCGTGTTCGTCATACAGTCACCTCACGCTATACCAATTTGGGTGCATTTCAAGCTAGCGAACCACCCGCCATCGCAGCATGAGCGTGGCAAGTAAGTCATGCCGTACATGACATGGAAGTCATGATTTTCATGTTACCACCTATCGCTAACGTTAGTCATACAGAAATAGCTCGTCATAAAAAAATTGGTAATATGCATTTCATTAAACGACCGCGAGCGCCCCGAAACCATGTCGTGTAAATCACGTTTTACATGGCATGTCTGTCAAGATTTGCACGTTATAACCAGTCACTTATGTTCGTCATACACTCTTGTAACGCCATGCCAATTTGTTGTGTATCAAGCTATCGAAGCGGTCGCGAGCGCACCATGAGCGTGGCATGTAAATCATGCCGTACATGGCATGCATGTCATTATTTTCATGTTATCACCTTAATTTAAATTTGTCATACAGTCATGTTATGCCATACCAAATTTGGTGCACTTCCCATTAACGAAGCGGCCAGGACAGCACAAAGTCGGGGACGGATAGATAGATAGATAGATAGATAGATAGATAGATAGATAGATAGATAGATAGATAGATAGATAGATAGATAGATAGATAGGTAGATAGATAGATAGATAGATAGATAGATAGATAGATAGATAGATAGATAGATAGATAGATAGATAGATAGATAGATAGATAGATAGATAGATAGATAGATAGATAGATAGATAGATAGATAGATAGATAGATAGATAGATAGATAGATAGTCACAGAAATTCGCTAAGAAATGATTCGCATTTAATAAATGCAGACAGCCGAGCGCGTAAATGCCGCGCAGTTCGCATTTCTTTATCGCGTTAGTACGCGTGCGTGCGCATGTAGGCAAGTGAAAATTGCCGCTATTTCTTTCCTAATCAGTCAGAGAACAACGGTATGCTTCACTCGGGGCTGCAAAATCGCACGCAATGCGTAAAACATGCGTTACTCCACGCGAAATTAACACCGCACCGCCGCAGCTTCGGCGGCGCTGGACCAAATATGGCGGTGCGCACGACGGTCGCGGTACTTTTCCCGTTCCAGTGACTTTAGGCTGCACCGGCTGCACCTGCACTTGCTGAACCGGCGCAGCACCGCTTCGCACCGCCACGGCACTTTCCAGAACTAGTGCAGGCAGTGCAAGCCAAATCGAAGAGACCTTATGTTTGAGCAGTGCGCTTCAAGTGTCGAGCTGTGACGCATGATAGTTCGCGCTCGTCTTGTGTGCGTTCTTTTCGTGCGTCCTTTGGGCTCGAGCGACGCGCTGGCAATTTCGAGCTGCTTTCCGTTCTTCGAGTCACATTCCAATTTATTGCTATCGCATTCATTGCTTCGCCGTTGCGGCGAAACTGTGACTTTTTTGGCATGGCTGAGAGGCGCAGCACAGGAGCAGATTGGCCTCGAGATCTTGGAGTAGCGCCCTCTCGCGTGTGACGTCAGAGCGGGAACTCCGCTCTAAAACGCGCTGCAGCAGCCGCTGCTCCGTATACGCGGATCGTCTGCTTCAGGCGGGAACTTTGTCGAACGAACAGCCTCGCGACGGTCAACTAACGCCTGCAACGAATATTTCCGAGTGTATTGTTGAACTTGTTTTAGTTGCGGCCCAATCTACAGGGCCAAGAAATCTCCCGGATGGCCGACGAGTGCGCCGATGCCACCGACGGCATTTCTGGTAAGAAGGTGAAACTATATGTGAGTGTTCTCGCTCGTTATCTTGTTTCCGCCGTACGATACTCATTAGGTTGGGTGTTTCTTTCGATATTTCAGTAAGCGTGCCGTTCTCCAGCATCTACATAAGCGTGCGCAGGGTTCCCCTTCAGGGGGGGCGAAGGTTCGTCGCAGCGCCCCCCTCCCTATTATGTCAATGTATGCGGCTGCCTTTGCGCCCCTCTTCTCGCCCCCCCCCTACAATGTATAGGGCTCACTTTGCGCCCCCCCTTCTCGCCCCCTTGACCCCCCTCCCCCCCTGCGCACGCCTATAAGCATCTACAAGTATGTATATAACGCTTGTGAAAGGTCGCGGTGTCTCATCGAGGGCGAGGCGGTGTACGACGCAGGCCCCATTGTTGAATGCGCAGTCGAGGACGTCAACGGAGATCGCATCACCGTCGCAGCTCTCGTCCTGCAAACAAGTGCGCAAGTGCCGCCTTGATGCACACCTCCCTGCCGATGCCCATGATCGCAGTTTGTCCCGTAATGTTGGTTCAGTGAGAACGACATTACGTTGTAGTTCATATTAATACCGCACAGGGCCGTCGCATGCGTATTAGAATATAACAAATAGTTAATCGCTGATTATACCACGCACAGGGCCACAGAGATTAACGTGGCAAAGGCAAGCTGGGTCGAGTTTCATGCCACGCAGCCTAACAAAAAGCTTAAAGAGCTCCGCTTTTAAAAAGTCTGCACTGCCTCAGGTGAAAACTTTTAGAGAATGTGCACTAAACAGCGGCAACAGGTTTCGGTTATGACTTTGATAAGCAGCCCACTAGACGAGCGCTTGCCTTCATAAGTAAAATACGTATGCAGACCATCCAAATGCAGCCGTAGTCTCAGATATCCTGCGCCGCTCAGCTGAGCTCACGAGGCGCGCTTTCCTGCGAGCCGATTCGGAGGCCGCGTCGTCGGCTCCTTGTCTAGGGGCCTTCGCGCCAGGTTGTGGGACGGCACCGCACCTGGTGTAAGTCGCCTATGCTTATAGCCTGCGTGCAATAAACGCCTTAAGTATTGGCGAGGCGCATAAACGCAGTCACAAGCCCACCTAAAGCCTGTTTCACATGCGAGCGACTGAGCGGCGGGGCCCGCGGCGATTGAGCGGCGACAGGACGCTCGCACGCGGCTTCGTTTCACATGCACCGCTTTTGCGCGGCGCGCGCCTCTGCGATGCGCGGTGATGGTTGTGGAAAGCGCCCGTTGCCCGCGGGTTTCCTTTCTCCGAGTTCGCTTCTTTTGGTGCACTTGGGTTGCGAGTTTCACCAGCCTTCTACTTCGGCGCTCGATTTTCACGCGCCTAAACCTTGAATGACGAAAATGTGCAGTGTATCAGAGTGCAATTAAACAACTTCAGTAGTCACGTTTATTTCTGTTACAGCTTTCTTTTTTTACCACGCAAGTCTTCTTGCACGCTCATACACTTGGCCATGGAAAAGCAAAAAAAAGAATTGGTTTTTGTGGTTTTAAGCTTTCAGAGTGCTTTCGGTGGCTTTTGCTCTCGAATGCCGCAAGGCGTTGGTGCGCCGTCTGGGCCGGCAACCATTGCAAACCCACAATGTCGTCGTCTGGGGGGCTCGCATTTGTCATCTTCGGGGTACGTGACCATTGAAAAAAAGAAAAAGAAAACAGTAAACTATTCGAACGTGCTGGGTCAGAGTAGCAAAAAAAAAAAAATTCTGAAACATGCGACCAACAAGTGCGCAGTGCCGTAGGGTCCCCCTGTACGGACCTGTGTTGGTGCCACGATTCGATAAAGATACAAAAGAACAAAATGACACGTGCAAACGATTTGTCTCCTTTGATGGAAGCGCAGTAGAGAACAACAAAACGAAAAGAAAGGCGTTTCTACACTGCCAGCTCGTTACAGCGAATGTCGTCTGCTAGGAAACCGAGTTCCTCCTGGCGCACGCGCCCGCTCCCGACTCCGCCCCTGCAATCACGTGCTCCCCACGTCACTGCTCTCCCATTGGGTGACCTTGGGCAGCCGCTCTGCCGCGAGCGAATTTTTCCAACTCCGGCGATCTCGATCGCGCGTCCACTGGTCGCTCTAAAAACCTGTTTTTGGGCTTCCGCGACGGCAGCCGCTCCGCTCTTGGAGCAAAATCGCTGCATGTGAAACAGTAAGAGTGGCGCGTACGGTGGGTAGCAGAAGTCACTGTCCGCGAAGTGCTTGCTGCACACGTTCGATGAAGGCGTGGCGCGCTTTCCGCATTTTGAGCTTGACTATCCACTCCTTCTTCAGCTTTGGGTCCTTAGGTGAGCTGTGAAAGCCTTTTTCACGAGTGGACGAAGTACACTGAGACACAGAGCAGTACTTCACCATTGCGCAGCACTCGCCGCGGAGACAAGCGGCCGGATTTCTACGAAACAAAGAGCTGTAGTTCTAGATGAACGTTAAAAGCAGACATACGATTGTTCGAACAGCGTCAGTAGCCACCATACGCAAAACAACGAATTTAACTGCTTTTTTGTTGAGATTTACCGCAACGGTGGTTTCAACACGGCGCTGGGCCTACGTACCAGACAAAAGCGCGCGAATCCCCGCTCTGACTACATACAGGCGCCGTTCGCAGCGCCGCCATCGGTCGCACACCGGGCCAATAGCCAGACCTCTAAAAGACGAGAAGGGAGGGACGCCTCGTATTGGCCGGGTCCAATTGCGTATGTCAATTTCTGCCCTGTCGACGAGCACCTAAAGAAATAAAATTCGAACAAAACAAAAGCCGCGTGCACATCACATTCTTCTTTCTTTTGTTCTTCACTCTCCTTTCCGGCTCTCGTGGTTTCGCATTCGCCAACCGCTCGCGCAATGTCTGCGCAGCGGCGCATGATAGCCGCGCGTCCCGTACCACTGCTGCTAGCGCTTGTTTTCCGATAGTTGGTTGAACGAATACTAGGTTGAACCTTGTAGAGTTCCGAATAGTCAATGTTGCCCGGTAACATGAATAACGGTCTCAAACTTGACTCGAAAGCGAAATTTGAGGTTAAATCGTGTTCATATAGGCGCCGAGTTTGACAATAGGCATTTATAGGCACATATAGGCATTAGGCACACATGCCAAATATAGGCATTTCGCCACGCGCTCTTCTCTGTTATTTTTATGTTACTCCGCTGCACGCGTAGCCGCTGCCTTGCGCAAGCCACACCCTAATGTCTGAGAAACTTGCAGGTTTTTTTAGAATCTTCTTATAGGCTTGACGCGCAAGCGCCAACAGTTGAGTTTATTCTGGAACTAACGCGACACCAGCGATAAGGCTCTAATGTTCGATGCCGCATGTATAAATGCTGACGCGCCTTGCTGCAGATTAGTTTATCGACGGCCGACGTTCTGTTCGCCATTATCAGTGAACAGCATGTATTGCTGTAGTCTAACCTTTCATTTCCCGGGCACAGGTTCGCCCAAATAAAAAGTTTCGTCTTGAACCTGCCCATTGCTACCTTCTTCAACGTCAAGACCGTGTGACAATAGGCACGATAAGAACACTATAAAAGCCATTCCTAACCTCCAATTCATGCTCATGTATCAAAGTGGGCCGACAGGAACGCAAGGGATAATATAGGCATTTGCCTAAAATCCGGTCTCTAGAAATTACCCTGCGGTTGGCAACACTGTTAGCCACATGTCGATAACGAAGGCTGAAGGAATTGCGTGCACGCACGACGACGCAGGGTAACAGATAACAAGCGCGCAGGCAAACCCTCTGGCGGGATTGTTTCACTCCTTGTGGTGGTGCAAAAAGCTGTTCGATTACTCCGTTGGGTTTTGCGCGCTTCTTTCATGACACGCCGAAATTTATTTAACGCAAACACTATTATAAGCCTTTTAAGAGTAGCGATGTACCGTCGGTGAAAAACGGGCAAAAGTCAATGAAGCCGACCGAATAATATGCGCAAGTCGAAAGTCATTTTCTTTCGTGTCTATTACGTGTCACTTTCAGTGAGCTGCAGTTGTTGGTGCAGTACTTGTCCCCAGTAGGAAGTTTTTTCGGCGGGGCACGACCTATGCGCACCAGGCGAGCGGAAGAGATCAAGGCCGCAAGCAGCGAGTGGCCCACTGGGCACGTGATCGCTGCCTCCCCACGTTGTCGTATCCGTTTCGATGTCATTTACCTGTTCCCTTACTTTTCGCGTTGCTGTATCAAATATTACAGCGCACCAGCTTGCCCAGCTTTCGGCCCATTCGAAAGAGCCACAAACCAAACGCAGCCGTCAGAAACGTACGGCTTCAGTAAACCAGGTATGTTTATGCACGTTCGCGCATCTCAAAGAAGCTGTCAAGGCAGTATTCGAAAACCCTCTACCCTGATGAATGAAAAAAAAGGGACGAAATTGCGTCATACATTTACGTTAGGTGATACTCGGCAACATTCGCACAAACGCAACCGCTTAAACACGTCGTTTTTTTTTTCCCTAACAATCAATATTAATACGACATGCACTCACCTTTGCGCTTCCAGAGCAGTCGAAGGCCTCTCCTGATCCGATGGAGGCGGTGACACCAATTTATCTTTGTTGAGACGAACCCAGTGGAGTAGGTGAGCACGGCGTGATGGCCAATTTCTGCGCAGCGCATGTCTGTATCCCTTGTTCAAGTCCCACTCGTGACGCTGGGGAAATGGCGCTCGAAGGTACCGCTTGTAAGCCGCACTGTCGACATACTCGTCATCCTCTACGCTGTAGTGACCAATCTCACAGACCTCGCCGTAATCGGGACACGGTCCATTGCCCTCCGAAAGAGCGTCGTTCAGGGTTAGCACGGCGATCTTCTCGCCGGCGGGTTCGAGACACATTGCGCGCTGAATTGCGTCCGCCACCGCCGAACCACCGTCACACGTCTTCGACTTCCCAGCGACGCCAGCCGCTATGCCAGCCATGCTTCTCGCGCTTGGTGCGCTTCGAATTTCAACGCGCTAACCACGGAACACCTAGCGCAGCACAACACGCCAGCTCACGTTCTGCCTCAATTCGCCCACTGAGGAACCCATTCCCAAGGAGACGGCGCCAGCGGCGCCCCCGCGCCGCGACGGCGCCGTTGAAAGCTATCAGAGAATGTGTTCGCCGCGCGGCAGGCGGTTTACGTCTCTCACTTGGAATCATCCGCCCCGCTAGTGCCGCCCGTGCGCTGTGCCGCTGGTTCTCTGGCTCTGCTAGAGTTACTGTGTATGCTACCTTTAGGTAGTAGAGTTGCGCATAGGTCTGGCTATCAACCATAACTATGCGGTGAAGTAGCACTCCGTTAGTGCAGGCGACATGCCTATCGTGTCGGCAATTAACATGTCCGGCGTGTCGAAGACCGGCGATAAACATGGATTATCGATGACTAGTGTTAATTCAGTTCGCTACAGCGGCGGCGTCGACAAATACAAAAATTGGCCCGAGCGTCCGCTTCTTCGCAATGCATGGGTGCTAGCGGCGTTTGGAAGACATCCGCAACTCTGCTACCTAAAGGCAGCGTGTACAGTAACTCTAGGCGATGCCTAAAGCATAGAGTTAGTACAAATTCTAGAGGAAATGCTAGGCCGAAAAAGTGCCGACAACAAGGGCCCCGCCCTATTCATACTTCTCGCCGTTGTCTTTACAATTATTTACAGAAAGGCTACAAATAGCGTTATGTAATGCTAGCAATAATCGCAATACAAAAAAACCGAAAAAAAACAAGCATTTGCACGTATTAAAGATATTTGGACAGCGTTTGCTGCTTATTTAAAATATTTTAACGCAATAGTGTTACTGAGCTCGCTTCGCAGAAATTCCCGTGTCAGCGTCAGCATTGGCGTCTTTGGATGTGAGCGCAAAATCAGCGTTGACCGTGAGCGAAAATTCGAGATAGACGCGAATAAAGAAATACAAGAACCATTGGTTCGAGTGGGACTCGAACCCAGAACTTCTACTAGGCAAGCACGTGCTCTACTACAGAGCCACGCCTGTGCTTGAAGCTGTTTTGGAAAACAAAAAAAAATACCTTTACGAATCGCATGTAGTACGACGATGTGTCCTTAACGCATGCAATATTGCGTGGCAGAAGCATAGAAACGCACCAGAAGTCAAAACATGCGAATTGCCCAACGATCGGTTGTTTTAAAAGTACATCAGTTACAAAGTTATATATCAGGCGCGTAGCCATAATTTTTTTTCGGGGGGGGGGGGGGGTTAACCTTACTTTATTTATGTTAGTGCGCGCGTTTGTATGTGTGCGTGTATATATACGCAAGCGAAATTGAAAATTTTCGGGGGGGGGGGGGGTTCAACCCCCCCTAACCTCTCCCCCTTGGCTACGCCCCCCCGGAATATATCCACCCAGGTATATGTTTGGGCACGAGCCTACATGAAGCCTTGGGTTTTAGACAAAACAACAGAAAGATGAACGTGCCCATGATAGAAATAGGTAAGAAACAGTTGAGTATTGGTGGCAGAAAAGTAGAGAGAAGGGACAAAAATAAATACTAGGAAAAATAAGGTCATTATGCCGTAAGGGGCAGAGCGGTGGGCTGTGAATTTGTTTTTTTCCAGCGAAAGCTGGAATGAGATAACAGAAACCACCGTTTATGGCGCAGGGGCGGCGACAGTGGGGGGCATGGTGGGGCTAGAGCCCTCCCCCTCCAGAATTCTCGCCTGCCCCCTCCCTATCCTCCCCCCCCCCCAATAGCGCCGAAAAGCTCACCCAAGGTAGGCGGTGCGAAACGAAATGTCAAATTTCTGTCATAATGCGAGGGATTATTGGTCACCTGCCTGCTCGTAAATAGATCACGTGCTACGTGACGCTGAAAAGGCAGAAAAAAGAGTGTTCCACACTCGCCGCCACTGCTGCGATCGGCGCTGACTAACACTCCTAAGTTTAATCCACATATATACCCTATAAAGTGGACGGGGAGATGACCGCCGCCGTAGCTCAGTGGTAGAGCATCGGACGCGTTATTCGAAAGTCTCAGTCTCGGTCCTTGCCGGCGGCAAGTTATCTTTTCATCCACTTTACTTTCTTCACATTTATATTCTAATTACTACAAATAACACCCCCTATACTTTCCTTGGCATTACTGTCTTTTAGTTCTCATTAATATTGTATCTAACAAAGAAAAACGAGCATTTAAAAGTAATCTTTCCTGTATTTAAAGATGTTATTGTGCGTAAAGAAAGGCTTCAAGTTGGGGCGGTGGTAACGTTTACTTGAAAGAGTATTAGCATAAAAGATGCAGTCGTCTGAAGATAGCCGACCAGATGTATGAAGAAATGAGTACAAGAGCATCAAGGAATCGGCGTCCCTTTCTGGTGCATAGGAGAGGCAGTGTCAAAGAATTCATTGCTGACGAGGGTGAAAATTTTTGGTCATAGCGATGGCAAATGAAACGAACAGCCCTTCTTTGTACAGATTCCAGTTTGTTAATGTCGCATGCTTCATACGGGTTCCAGAGCACATGAAGAGTACCCTAGTACAGGACGCATAAGCGTTTTATACATCAGTAACTTAGCGCATTGCGCAGATTTAGATGACGTGCGTCGCAGGTAACCTGATTGTTTTAGTGCTTTGGATGCACTGCATGTTTTGTGAAAATGTAACCGCAAGGAATTTGCACTCTTGCGCCCGGTGGATTATGGTTTTTTTGAAGGCGTACACGTGCTGCAACGGAAAGTGACTTTTAGTGAATGATACTACCACGGTTTTTTTTAAGTTAATGCGCATCTGCCAATCAGTGCGCCACGTGCAAAAGCAGGTGAAGGAGTCCTGAAGTAAGGTGTGATCACTAGGAGTAGAAATTATTTTATATGAGACGCAGTCGTCGACAGAAAGGCGGACCTTTCACTTTGTCACAGCTAAATCAAATTAAGATCAACGCGAAGAAAACTAAGATAATTATTTTTTGCACCAAGAGTAAGAACAATTTCTGTGGCACATACCTCCAGCTGAATAATACTATCCCTTTTGAAGGTCAGATTATCGAAATAACTGACAGTCACAAAATTCTTGGCGTGTACTTTTTTTTTACAGCTCACTTGGGACATGCATGTCAATTACCTACGTAAAAAAATTGCGAAGCTTGCACTACGTCGCGCAAGGCTTCAAACAGCGACACTGGACGATCTTGTAGTCTAATCTGGAAGCTTTAGTTAGGTTAGTCACGACACGGATGTCCAAACTCCAGAACCGAGCGTTCGCACCGATCATTGATCTACGGGCACATCGTCGTTGG
Source organism: Rhipicephalus sanguineus (assembly GCF_013339695.2). Taxonomy (NCBI): domain Eukaryota; kingdom Metazoa; phylum Arthropoda; class Arachnida; order Ixodida; family Ixodidae; genus Rhipicephalus; species Rhipicephalus sanguineus. The sequence goes on along the minus strand of NC_051178.1, from coordinate 64,753,101 downwards.
TGTACGGCTTCCATCGCTTCGGACTCTTCTCGCAGCCGCCGTTGCTTTTCTCGTTCCCGAGTACGGCAGCTTCGCACTATTTCGTGCCAAGCCTCAAGGAGGAGCGCAGCTGGGTGGTCCTCTTTGTTTCTCATTATTTTTTTTTCTTTCTTTCTTCGCTCTCTTTCTCTTTGTTTCGTGTATCTCTATTTTTTATCCGTTTCTTTCTATTGATTCCTTTCTATATCTTTCTCTTTCTCGCTCTTTTATCATTATACTTTTTATTCCCTTTCTTTCTCTCTGCTTTTTTCTCTCCCTTTCTTTCTCTTTATTTCTCGCTTGATATTTCGATTTTTTAAATCACTTTCTCTCTCTGCTTCTTTCTCAATCTCCCAATTTCTGTGGCACATACCCGTGATGATAGCCATAGGCGTACGCAGGGTTCCCCATCAGGGCGGGTGAAGGTTCATCGCAGCGCCCCCCCCCCCTTGTAAGTCAATGTACGAGGCAGATTTTGCGCCTCCCCCCCTCTTAGGTGACTGGGGGGAGTTTAAGCCCCTCCATCGCGTCTGCTGCCGCTTTTTTAAGTACCGCCATCTATTCTTTCGACGACAACGCCCACTTCCGGTTCCGGAGCTTCCGGAAGGAAGTTCTTGAGCCACTTCCTTCTGCTTTTTCCTTCCATCTTGTTTCTGTGCACGCATGCGCGCACGAAAGAAAGCAAATATTTCATTCTCCGTTTCGCAAGTGTTGTTGTTTTGAGGTTCGTCGTAAACTGCCTGCTGCCGAGCGAGTTTTCGCTCGGTGTTTCTGCGTCGCGAGGGCATAAGCGGCCATGGGGCGGGTCCATCAACCGGCGGCCCTCTGGGATGCTCTGAAAGACACTATTATTCATTATTGCATTGAAAGGTTTGTCCCTTCCAAATATGTTCGCACTAACAAAAACTACCCCTGGATGACAAGAGAAATAATTCAATTACACCATAGGCTAAAACGAGCAAAAAACATAAAAAACCGGTTAGTGTCATATCTCAATTAAAAGTCAGCCTTGCTTCCAAACTCTCCGATGCAAAAATTAGGTATTTCACGCATTTCATTACCTGAATTTTTGACAAAAAGCCCCGAAAAATTCTGGCGATACTTGGAACAAAACGGATGCTACGCCCAGTCGAACAACCGTTGACGGTTCCATCGTAAATGATGCGTCGATTGTCGATGATCAGTTTAACAGGATATTTCTGCTCCGTATTTTCTGCTCCCCAGCATGAATCACCACATGAAACCTTCTTCCAGCAATGTCTTCGGAGTTCATAACTTATGAGGGTATATTTTCTTGCTGCTTAACCTAAAGACTAAATTTTCAGCTGGTCCCGATAATATCCCTAACACATTGTTGCGCAGTTATGCCGAACCCGTTGCACACATTTTAACAAACGTTTTTCGTCTCCTCCTTCGAAAATTCCTTCATTCCTGAGATTGGCGCACGGCACGTGTAGTACCGGTATTTAGAAAGGGGATCGCCTAAACATTGCAACTACAGGCCTATTTCCTTAACGCGTACGTCATGTAAGCATATTAGAAACACATAGTCACACCAATACATCACCACATTTCTTGAAGAAAACGGCCTGCTTATCGCCATTACAGCACGGATTTAGAAAAAAACTATCGACCACAACGCAACTAGTGGCAACAATCCATGAGTTCGCGTCGTCGCTTGATACGGAAATCAAATTGATGCTATTTTTCTAGATTTCAGTAAAGCCTTCGATCTTGTCACACACAGCAAACTCATTTCTAAATTACATATTCTAGGCCTACCTGTTACCTCATTGTTTGGATCCGTTCTTACCTTCAAATCGCAAGCAATATGTTAAAGTAATGACTGCATGTCTGGTATTCTACCAGTTATCCTCCGGAGTTCCTCAAGGCAGTGTTCTGGGACCTATTCTCTTTTTAGTGTATATAAATGACATTGTTAAATCAATAGACACATCATAGGTACACATAAAGCTTTTTGCAGATGACTGCATACTTTTTAAAACAATTACTGCTCCAAATGATCAGGAATGCCTGCAATCCAACCTGTGTTCCATTTCTAGGTGGTGTGAAGATTGGTCAATGAAATTAAATAGTGATAAATCAGTTGTCATGCATATAACAAATAAGAAACACCGTTTTAATTATATGTATTATCTTAACAATTGTCCTTTGACTGAGGTTGACGAATATAAATATTTAGGCGTCACAATTACCAGCCGCCTAACATGGTCAAGTCACATTAATAAAACCATGCTCATCTGCTTCTAGAAAGCTCGGTTTTTTGAGGCATAATTAAAAACGCACCATCAGAAATCAAACTGTTGGCCTACAATGCTTTTATAAGACCGAAGTTAGACTATGCTAGCGTCGTTTGGGACCCACATCTAAAGAAAGATATTAAGAAGCTTGAGATGGTGCAGCGAAAGGCTGTTCGTTTTATCTTTAATGCCTACCACAGAAATGACTCACCAACAATGATCATGGCCATTAGTACCATACTTTACAACACCGAAGAGCAGTTGCCCGGCTGAAATTTCTACACTCACTTTATTTTCGTAAATTAACATTAGTCCAGAAACTTATGTTAAGAAATCGAATTTCAAGACAAACTCGACAACAAGTAGTTACACTCTGAACCTTACTTCGCACGTACTAATCTTTTCATGAACTCGTTCTTTCCTCGGACCATCAATGATTGGAACGCGTTACCTTTTGTAGCATTCTGTGATAATCAAAATCCTGACTTTGATAACTATGTATCTTTCTGTTCTTAACCGTGAAACTCAAAATCTAAGACTGTCTGACGTTGTATTTGATTTGCATTCTCTAGTTGCGTTTTGCATATGTTTGCTCCCATTTTGCTTGTTCAAATTTTGTCCTGTGTTCTACTGCGTTAACATGTTTTTTATTACTTGAACTTTCTTTTTATTGAAGTTACATTGTGAATCGCTTTTTGTTATGCCCTCCTGCTTGGTCTTTCGACCGCAGTATGCTGTAAATAAATAAATAAATAAATAAATAAATAAATAAATAAATAAATAAATAAATAAATAAATAAATAAATAAATAAATAAAAGCAGCAGAAACATCATGTCGGCACTACGGCTTCCGTTATGCGGGTAGCCGGTGTAAAGGGAGAGGGGGAGGACGAGTTGGCGGTACTTAACCAAGCCGGCGGAAAACGCATGGAGGGGCTTTAGGGGGAGTCAATGTATGGGGCAGATTTCGCGCCCCCCCCCCTCTTAGGTTTTAGGGGGGGCGGCCGCCCCCCCTGCCCCCCTGTGCGCACGCCTATGATGATAGCCATTTCTTGGGCTAATTGTTGGCTTCTTCATTGCCAGTCGTGAGTAGTGGGATTTGCCCAATTTCTGTGGTACATACCCATTTATGATGACGATAGTTTTGTGGTAGGCCGCACCAAAAACGATCAGCTTAAACAGAACTAGAAGTGACAGTTGGGCAAGTTGGTGCAAATTCATGTTTGAAAAAAGTGCGAAATTACCACAACCCACAGGCTTGTATCGCAGCTTAAACAGCTTTGCTGTTTAAAGCTCTCCTCCGTGACAGGTGTTTCATCGCGACGTCGTAGTCTACTTCCTACGAAGGACAAAGTGCAGATTTACAACGCTTTGTGTAATGCACACTTATATTATTGCCCTTTAGTATGATGCACAGCCACTAGAACTAACATACGTAGTGTTCTAATGCTATAGAAGAAGGTTATTCGCTGTATTGGCAAAATAGACTATTATTCAAGCACCAGAGAGGCGTATCCTAAGTACAGCGTTATTCGAATTGACAACCTTTATACTTTTCGTTTATTTTATACGGCACGATATGCTTCAACATACCCCAGGGACTACATAAAACCATTGGCATCTTTAGAGCGTCGTCGAATTGACGCGAACACAAGGAACCCTGAGACATGGTCAGTTCCAAATTTGAGGACGCGCTACAAACATCAATCGTCGGTTTATAACTAGCGGTGTGCGAATAGTGAAATTTCACCTCCAGTCGAATTCGAATCGAATAGTGCCGAATAGTGGCCAAAAATATCGAATATCGAATAGTAACAATCAGTCGCGCTATCGCGTGCTGACAGCTTCATTACGCACTTGTTCGGGAGTGGCTTTTGTTTCAGCTTTTATGGGCGCGCAAGCATGTTCATAGAAGAGCCGCCATTCCAGTCAGCAGCGCCACTCCTAACCTCCTAACGGCTAACAGAGGGGGGTACCGTAGCTAGTTTTCTTTCCCTATGGTTGAGAAATAAGGCTCATCTGACAACGGTAAAGTTGTGCTTCATCGCCATGGATGCTCCGGGCCCAAAAGTCTTCGGGCGCCCGTTCACAGCAGCGTTTTAACTGCGCGCCGGAACGATGGGAGTTTCTGGACTAGTGGTGCGGTGCGGCAGTGGTGACTGCCCAACGTGAACAAATTTTTACATGCAAAGCCAATCACCGAGGGTTTCGCAGGCGAAAGTCAGTTTGTTTTACGTCGCTTGCGGCATATGCGACCGAACTACGCAAGAAGTCCGTGCCTTCGTTTCAGGAGCGCAGATGTGAAGGACTTGACAGTTCTCTCATGTGTTGTTCTACGTGCGGAAATGACATATTTTCCTTTAAGATCAACATGCGCTCGCTTTTGAACCAGGATTTCAGTGAAAGTTTAACGAACGGCGATGTTAGCGTTAGTTTTAGTCACCCTACCCTAACCAAGTTGCACCATTAGCCTTTGCCGCGTTTTAGATATTCGTCCTGTCGAATTATTCGAAACTGCGAATACTAGTTATTCGAAAGTCGAATCGAATTATTCGATTAGGAACTATTTGATTCGTATTCGAAACTCGAATATTCGCGCAACCCTATTTATAACCTGCCATCTACTTTGAACACATATGAAAATATCGACACTTTCAGTAAAAAAGACTTACGCTCATAATTCGTTCACTTGCAATGTGATGCATCGTTTTGAATACATACTGTGTAGCCTATTTCGTTTCATTTAACATTGTTATTCTACTAACATGGCTTTCTTGCTGCATTATATAGCTAGTGTTTGCGTGTTTTGTTTTGTATAGCTAGCGTTGCTACAGTAGTATTGTAATATTCTTCTTGCTAAAGCGGTATTGTATACAATATTTTTTCCTGCAGTTAGTCTTTGTGTCCTTCAGCAGTTCCAGCCATCGCTGGAAGTTCATATTAACCACTGTACATGTATTTGGAATTTACTGTTTTTTCCATGCTAATCAATGTACCGAACTGCTTGTTGTGACTTCCTTGTATAGCCTGGTTTTGGGTCCCGTCAAGCTACTTACGTAGCTTTTAACCCAATGCAGCTATTCAACATGTGCACATTGGAAAACTGAATTTAATTTAATTGAATCCTGTTAAGGATTGGTGCTTCTGAATTGAATCCTGCTAAGGATTGGTGCTTCTCGGCGCCACGTGTTGGGCCTGGCGACGTCATCTGCCGGTGAGTCCTCTGGTGACCGTTAGCCTCTTAAGTAGCTGCTGCTACTCTGCATGCCGTTCCTGCATCTTTCAGAGGAGATTTTTTCCCGCAGGCCTGAAGCACCCTGTATCTACCATCTCGACCGTAGAAAAACTTCCTGTTCACGGGTCGTCACGAGGGCACTGCTCTTCAAAGCTTCATCTAGCGCCTGTACCTTCATGCTGCATTGCCCCGTAGCCCTAAACATGCGGTCAGTGTGAAGGACGGTGCACCACTCGAGCTGACGCTCCGGGCAGCCTCACCCCCTTCCACACAAAATACTCACCCTCCCATCTTTCCTCAAGTTCTCTGGGTGCCTTGTTACTATGGGCACAGCACGCCTATATATTTAGTACAAACTATACAGTTCCTGCGTGCCAAAATCGCTATACATTGAAACTTCGCCTAAAAGAACTTAGACGCTTCCGGAAAAGTTTGTTAAAGTGAAAGTTCATAGTACTGAAAAAGGCTATGTTGCTGCTTGTTATCGTGAACTATAGCAAAGGAATGTCAAGTATTTAAGTAAAATATCAACCCATTTATTTTTATGCTACTTACCTGTGTTTTCATGGGATTTTATGCTAACTGAGAACCTTGTGAAGAATTCAAGTCTTTTTATGAACTTGGCTACAGCTGTAGCTGCGGCTATGACTCCTGCTGACTACAAAAATATGCAGGCAGCCAATCCAGTACAAAGCCAATTGGGGCCCATTGCTTGTCACCTGGTAATGAAGCGCCGTTGTCAAAGTAAAATCGTGGCCTACGCGATTATCCTAGGTGGAGCGCCGTTGGTGGAGCTGATCGCGGAGACCACGGTAAAACTATGCAACAGTAATTCCTACGAAAATAATTCCCACGTGCTGTCACTGGATGCGCTAAGCGACGCGTCGACTGCGCCAGCCGTCTCGAAGAGCTATTAAGTGTTCATGTGCTCACTGATAATGCTCCAGTCTGCACGTTCATGAGGACATGGTGCATGTCCCTAGCGCTGCTACACGACTGCACCACGCGAAGGAGAGCGGTTGAGAGAGTCCATTTGCACACGAACAGTTCGGGTTCGCGTGACCTGACGTCACACATGACGTCATTGGTAGAGCGTCACGTCGTTGTCGACCATGGCTTTGGCAGTATGTGATGCTGACAAAATAGTGAGAGCAAAATGACGTAAGTGCCTGGACTCAGTGACACTGACAAAATAGCCATACTTACGCAACGGTAGGCAGAACTTCGCGTTTCATTGAAATTGCACAGTGGTGGTATAACGCCACGCCTGAGGTTTCTGCGCAAGTCAAGTGACCCCGATTTGTGGAGGTGCAAGTTTACTCTCCCTAATATTATATCATAATGTAAGCAATTATCATATATTCATTCTTTCATTCTTGCTACGCGTAAGTGGCGGAAATTGTGAAACCAAAGCATGCCGATGCCTTTGCGCGCAGTGTAATACGGCGCAAAACGCAAGCCTTAGTGTAGCTGTGTTCGCAACGTAACTTTCACTGCGATAATAAAAGCGATGACAGAGCCTTCCAAGCGCTGACGCGGCGAAAAATACCCCTTGCAAGTTCAGTAAAAGCTCAGACCGAATGAAGCTCCAATTGCTACTACCGTTTCGTTGTTGCTCTTCCTTTTGAACTGATAGTAATCTAGACAACTCTATGGAGGCACCTAAGCAATTCTTTTGATAAGTCAAATGTGGCATCATTACTTGTGGCTGAGTTTAGCGTTGCAGCCAAATGTCGCTGAATTTAGAGCATGCTGCGTCATGTTTCCGAGTTTGATGCTGCTTGTGAGCTCGCAGCAACGTACGGCCAGAACGGTTGCGGTCTCTTAGCCGAGATTTATTTGCAGAGGTCTCGCTAAAGTGGTGCTTCACGTCGTACGTGATGCCACTGAATCGCCGGTCATTACGTCTTGTCACCATCCGACCGCCGTGTCACGCACTGTGTGCATTTTCACCCTTACTGTCGCTTTTCATGTCCATAATTGACCCCCTTCCATATTTCAAAACCTCCTAGTGGACTAAAACACCCGCATAAGAGGTTGTATTGCTCTAAATTCACGAGCTTTTTTCATTGGTTACCAGACTTACACGCTTTTTAATCAATAGGCGTTTTGTTAGTCGAAAGACTTTCTTGGAGAAAGCGATATTGCTGCTATAATCGACATATTGCACACATATTTGCACAACACAAATATGTGTTGTGTCCTTCCATACGTGTGTGCAAATACGTCGATTATAAATCACCAACTAGCCCATGCTGCCGTTCCATCAAGATATTGCTGTACAATGATACTCCCGTGGTAGAACATTGGTACCAATAACTTTGCGCGAATGTAATCAGTTGCGTTCTTTGGTTCGTTTTTCTTCCTGTTGTATAATGTCAAAAATTTTCCATGTACAATAAATTCGACTTTGCCAGTAGCACTGAATCTTTTATGTCATTCCGGGTGCCCTATTAGCGCTTTACCAAGGGCAATGCTACGCCCAAACAGACTATAGCTCTTTTTGTTTTGCACCAGCGTATTCGCGAGCCTACAAGTACTCAACAAAACAATAACACATATTGATGTTGGAATTCGTAATACTTATTTATGATTGTGCATGCTTTCTGCATAATTCTGGAGTAATATAAAGGAAGTGTACGTTTTGTCACGACAGCTTCAGTCCAAGCACTCAACTGTTTCGGTTGAATTCTCCGTTTCTTAGCTGTTATACCAGACCAAGCTTTCGACTGTTGCAGATTATTTTTGTAACATTCTTCATTTCGAGGATGAGATAGCTTTAGAATTGAAATCAGCATATTAAATATCTATAACATACGCTTCTGCCACCTTAGCCCGCATCCCCTTTTTGTTGACATCTAGTAGAGGCATTATGTCTGTTTTTGCACCTAGGCCGTCATGTTCTGCTTGTATTCTTGTGGCCATGACGAGCAAAGCAAAAGTCAGAACAACATCATCAAACTATTTATTCGGCAAGCTAGGCCAGGGAGAAAACAGAACAACAAGCGGAGCCATGCCAGGCGCTTTTATGGGAACGTGATAGCCCAACACGCCAGCGGCCGAACGCCAGCAGACACTTGACACTCGCGCACACCTGCGTGGTTTGAAGCCACGCCGCACGGCTGACGCAAGAACGCTGCCGTGAGCGCTAAACTTGTCTGTTTATATCGTTCCTTCATTGCTTTAATTCCACCTTACTAGATGGTTATAATCCTGTAGAAACTGTAACAACGAAAAAGTAACATGAATATAAATGTCTTTAATGAGAACCAACAGACGATCAAGCGACGAAAAGTATAGGGGCGCTATATGTAGTTATTATGCTATCAATGGCAGTAATAAACCTGCAGTACATGGTTTAGGTTCAGTCCCTGCCAGCGGCAAGTTGTCTTTTTGTCCGCTGTTTTTTCTTCACATTTAATCAGAATTACTGCATATAACGTCCCCTACACATTCCGTGGTTTGATTGTTGGTTGGTTCTCATTAAAAAGGTCTTGTCTAACAAAGAAAAACAGCTCATATTGAAACAGCGCAAAAGACGTAGGACACAGAAAGACTTGACAGCACGAGCATTGAAGTGACAACTGAATGCTTTATTCAAGCGAAACATAGAGAGATGAAGAAAGAACAAAAAATGCGCACGCAACCTACGCACATGACAAAAGGCTGCACTTGTAACATCATTACGTCTTCTCCAAGTACGTCAACTCGCAATCAAGTAACGCAATCGACGGTGCGCTGACACACGTGTCACCGTTTTTGCAGATAGCGAAGGCTTCAGCTATCTCTCTTATGTGACTTGGAGCGAGAGTGACGCAGGGACCAGTGGCGTAGCCAGGTGGTGTCACACTGGGCCCGTGACCCTCCCCCCCGAATCTTTTTTTTTTTTTTTGCCATGGCATAAAGGGCAGGAAATGACACTCGACCACATCAGCCTACCCGGCTCCCACTTCAGATCAAAGAGGTGCCCCCCCCCCCCGAAAAAAAATTGGCCGCGTATCTGCGTGCTTCGCTGCAAATGTCGTGTAAAGACGATAGAAGAGGCGCTGTGTGAGATATGGACGCCATCTGGCAATACGTCGGGAAACATGAGTGCTGTGTTGCGTGCTGGTAGTCCCGGCGCAGCAGCAGGCGAAGACCGGCGGTGACCAACGCGACCGGCGGGGACGCCAGCCAGCCCGAAAACGCGGTTTGGCGCGAAGCGCTGAAGCAGAGAAACGTCCGCACTCAACGAGTACTCTCCACACACTCTTTTATTTACACGTCGCCTGGGTAAACAGGAACGCCAGAGCGGCGCCCACAACCGGCAGCCTGAAGGCCGCCCACAACGCTGCTTTTTCATTTTTAAAATATTTTTTTTCACCTTCTTAGCCTTCTCAAAACTAAAGTTTTTCAACACCAACCCATGGCATTCGTACAGTGCAATACAGAACCGAAACCGAACCCAACAATGAGCTCGTGCGAAGGGCACGGAGGAAGGCAAATTTCAGCGCAGTCGCATTTTCAGCTTTGTTGAAACAGCGCTCGCTAGACGACGACGAAGTAAAAGAAGGCACACGACAAGCAGCGCCTGTCCTGTGCCTTCTTTACTTCGTCGTCGTCTAGTGAGCGCTGTTTCAACAAAGATGAACGCATACCAACTCGCTCAAGCTTCCATTCTTATGCATTTTCAGCGCAGCTTAAGAAACTAGGGTCCTTAAAATTACGTATGTATGCATTTTCTATTAAAGGAACACGCCAACCTAATACTTACCTAGTGATGTTGCACCTCAGATATGCATGATATTTACTTTTTGATCGACAACGTTCACAAGTATGAACAGCCGTACCAGTTCAAGACGGCTGGCCCTTGGGCAAGTGGTTCAACTTTGGCCGAGTGGCTGAATCGAGGGACGTGCCGACAAACAGAAAGACAGAAAGACAGACCAAAATTTCTGCGTTTAAGTTCCCCAAGAAAGACTATCGTCTTTAAAATTTCTGTCTACGCTCCTGGCAAGGACGAAAGAGCAGCAGCTGCGGCTGTAGCATCCGAGCTGACCATGAACCAAGAGTAGAGTAGAGTAGATCCTGTAAACTCTGGCACACACCCACGCTGGGGGATTGGCCAAGAACCGGATAGTTTTTAAAATATAATTGTTAATGTAAAGCGTAATTTTTTTCTATTTAAGAGGAAAGAAGTAAAATGAAAAAAAAAATTAAGAATAGAAATAGAAAACCATATAAACAATGAAGCGTATAGACTTTGAATAAGAAAGAATAAAGAAATTTGGAAAAGTAGAAAAACAAGAGTAAAGATTGATTCTATAGCCTAAATCTCCGCGAACCTTTCAGAAACTCCTGCAGGGCATCGGCAATCTTCCCGTCACTGTATCCAAGAGACAAAGCCCCGAATGAAAGTACATTTTGTGCACTTAAATCCAATCTAAGGAGTCGGAAGACGGTACCTAAAGTCAATTTCTGCAAGGTAGAGTATCTGTTACAGTGAATCAGATAATGTTCTGTTGACTCATGCACTCCGCAAAAAGAACAATTAGGGGAAGCTGCCAGACCAGCTCTGTGTAAATAAAAATTTAGGTATGGAGTCTGACAACGTAGTCTAGTGATTGTGACTTCAGTTGCTCGTGTTTGACATATTTTACTATTCCAATAATGATTCAAATGCTGCAATTCTAATGTGTTCGTTATTGACGGTGCATAAAAATCATCTAACAACAGTTTCCTCCTTAACCTCGCACCTATAATGAATGTTGATGCCGGTAATACCTGAATAACCGGGCCATTCAAAGATGTCTTCGCTAGCGTATCTGCCATTTCATTCATAAATAGCCCTTTATGTTCTGGAACCCAAACCAACTTGATCAAATTTATATGCGGTGGGACTAATGATTTGAAAACACTCAGAATGTGTGATTCCTCATTTGCAGTGAGGGAGGAACATACTGGCCTAGAATCCGTCAAAATTACTGCAGACTTTATTGATGCTGTTAATTTACGGAGAGCTAGAATGATCGCTAAAAATTCTGCTACAAATACGGGCACAAAATCTGGAAGGCGAAGAGAAAATGACCAATCAAGAGTATGAGAGAGAATCCCAATTCCACATTTTTCTTCACTCTGTGAAGCATTAGTTGCTATGACTGTCTTTATTAACATATGATCCAGGTAATTACTTAATATAGCGTTTAACAAGCGGGACGATATCAGTTTTGCATTTTTTTAAAATGTCGTCATATTGTATTTTAATAGAGTTGTTCCTATTATTGATTAAAGGCATGTCCTTAATTTGAACATTTAAAATGTCAAGAAGGCTCTCTATAACCAGGACTTGAGGCGTATGAAATGTCGGCCAATATACTCCAAAAAACAAATCAGGACTGGCAATAAAAACTGTTGCTGAACATCTTACGGGGGATTCATACAGCCTTAGAAATGAGTGAGCTGCTAACAACTTAAAACGTGTAGCTAATGAGGGGAGCCTAGCTTCCGCATACAAGACCTTGATTGCTACAAATTTAGGAAAACCTAAACATAATCTCAAGGCTTGTCTTTCGTGGACTACAAGAGGATGAAGCTTATAAGCAGGAGCTCCAGCGTATAATATGCACCTGAATTCAAGAACTGGGCGAACATACATGCAATTTATTGATAAAAGCGTTTTTCTTCGCATACCTAACCGACTGTTGCTGATCTTCCTTGACAATCCAACCGCCCGAACGCCCTTTGCTGCGATGTATTCAATGTGAGCCTTCCAAGACATAGATCTGTCGTATATCACGCCCAGATATTTTACTTTCTCTACTTGTGGAACATTCTCTACATGAGAAGAAAGCGGCATGTAAATAGGGTCTTTCAATGGAAATATTATTACAGAGCATTTGCTGATATTTAAATACAGATGTATACCATCAAGCCAACTTTCTACGGATGATAAGTATGATTGCAATATTTGGAATAGCTTGTGAATATCATCTGCTGCTGAAAAAATGCAATGTCATCAGCATACACATATGTGTGGACGTCCTCTTAGCGTGGAATAGAACTCATGAGAATATTAAATAATGCCGGGGAAAGGACTGCCCCTTGCGGTACACCTCTTGATTGCACGTACGTAGAAGACGATATGCCGCTTTGGAAGTAATAAAATGTTCTATTTCGTAAAAATACCGCAATTCATGCCTGAATATATTTCGGAAGGTTCTGGTTGTGAAGCTGATTCATTAAAACGATGTGCTCAACACTGTCATATGCTTTTGCGATGTCGAGAGTCACTAACGCCGCATATTTTCTTTCACGCCTAGCCAACTGGATACGGCTTTCGAGATCTATATGCGCCTGCCATATAGAGCATCCTGATCTAAAGCCAATTTGGGATGGATTGAAGATTTCTCTCTCATTAATGAAATTTATTATACGAATATTTAAAACTCTCTCGATTAATTTTAAGAAATTTTAAGTTAGCGCAATGGGCCTAATGTCCAATACATACCCCTTATCCACTGTCTGCTATTTCTGTGGCTCGCGCCTCGAGCCATGCGGCTCTCTCTTTGCCAAGGCCGAACAATACTATGAGCAGCTACACGAACAAGGACGACGTCGGCATACAAAATCTTCCTCACATGCGAACGTAATAACAACCGACACCGCGGTTTGATCTCCGAGTGCAAACACCACAAAGTTGATTTCGTTAATTACCTGCTTTGACATCACGCCCTCAACGACTTGCGGTCGCTCTGCGTGACAGCTTCAAATCAAATCAAATCAAAGTTTTATTTACATCCTGTAGATGTGGGCAAGCTTGGGCGAAAAGCGATACAATTCGCTCGAGGAAGCCCAAATACAGTAGAGATACACAAAGATGTGAAAATACTATCACAAAAAACAAACTATAGCGCGTTACATACATGAAAAAAAATACTATCATCAATACTACCACAAAATCAAACCAGTGCGTTACACTAGAAAAAAAGAGAAAGGATGAAAAATGGTTAGTGTGACACTTAAACCTTGTTTGTACAATATTTATGATTACAAAGATACAAAGTATGTGTAAATGTAAATATGTACCGACAGTAAATCGCTAAAGATAATGATATGACCCAATGAATAATCCAAAACAACAGGTAAACATCAAACAAACAAAAACAATGAAAATAGATCTTTCTTCATACAGTACAGCACTTTTTTATGGGCATTAGTTACAGGAAATGTTTTTTATATCAATTATACTGCGTTTCTCTCATTCTATTTCGCTACTGAGGAGTGTGTTTAACAAGTGAGGCAAACAATACCATAACATTTGTCGTCCGTATTCAGTTCGGCAAAAGGGGACGTTTCAGAAGTCTTGTTTGCGGAGAGAATAGAAAGGAGTATTTCCTCTTAGATTAGCGAGATTTCAAAGGTCATGTTGATTTTTTTAAACAGACTTTTTATATTTGATAGCTAGTTTCCAATCATAAAATTTTCCTATCGGTACAACGTTAAAACGATGAAACAATTCTTTTGTATGCGCACGATATTCAACGTTAGCTATGGACCGAAGAGCCCTTTTCTGTAACATAAATATTCTATGGTTATTTCTTTGTGTGGAATTTCCCCACACTAAAAAACAATCATTTATGTGAGATAAAAAAGCGTGTTGTAGAGCATGAGTTTTATCGATACAGGCAGAATGTGTCGAAATTTTGCAATAGCACCTATACTTTTAGCCACCTGAGATTGAACGATTACACCTTATTCAGCTTGAACAAAATTGCTTGCACAAGTGCGACCCTGCAACATTTTGACGCTTGCACGCGAAACACCTTACAATACGACGAACATGTTGTCCTCTTCGAACTGATTCGCTGGAGCCTTTATTCGCAACGATGGCATCTGACCATAGTGGGGTCAGTGTATCAGGTGAGGGGAATGCTGTCTGTCTCCTTAACGAACGCAGACATACCATAAATTTTCCAGATGACGTCACCTTGCGGCGATGGGCAGTCGTCGTATCACATCACATCTAAAGGTCTGGTAGACTTTTCCCGAGATGGCTGTGTCAATATAGGACCACATTTGCTGCTTTAAATACTATTTCACGGGTGCATGACAGGGTTGGGCTCAAACATACGCGCTTGCATTGCATCGCGCATATCGACTGTGCATAGCAAATTGTACGCTACGCAGGTGCACCTGTCAGGATGATTCCTTGCCTATAACGTCAAAATTGTTAAGAAACCAGAAAGTCAGTTATAAACACAGAGTGCTCGTCTGTCTAATGCATCGTGTTTGTAGTCGTCTTGTGCGCTAGAAGCGTCGTTCTTGTTTTGCCAACATGCACAGGCAGTCCCCTTAGTAGTTTGCAGCAACCTTTTGTACACGAAAGAAAATAATAAATGTTAGAAACACCTCGGTGTCCAAACATTTGGGTTAGATTATATAAATAACAAAAGTACTCAGCGAACAAAAAGCAGGGAAAGATATAAAGCGTTCCATAGCACTTGTGCGAGGTAAGGTCCATGTGAAATCTCTCTAAAAATGTTCGGTATTGTTGCACTGATTCTTGTGGGCCATAGAAGAAAGTGACACACTTTCATCAAGGTAAGAACTTGCCAATTGTGACCTTAGACATTGTTAAAGAAAAGTTACGGTACGAATGTATTAAGACAAAAGGGCAAGAATATGTTTTTCAATGACAGTGCGCAGAGGACGAAACGGTACAGCGGGCTTTGCTGCCAAACTATTACACGTAGTCAGAAGCCGAAAACTGTTCGCAACCTCGTCTACTACACCTTTAGCGTACGCACTCATGGCACGTACGCTAAATTAATTTCACAGCAAACGCACGTTTTCCGTGACACGGGGTTTCAGTGGAAATACCGCACAACACTGCTGTTTTGCAAGAAGTAGAAGCGAAGCGCTAAATGATAAACAACAGCAGCGTGGATTGCGAGTTACGAGTACGCAACAATTTCCCAGGCGTCGTGCACGGTGGTATAAAAGCTAGCCGAGATGGGTTAGCTGCTACCAGAAGACATCGCCGGTCGCAAGAGAGACACTTGTCGAAGACGACGTAGCTGGTCAATAGTGGAAGCTTGAAAAACGTCGCGATGATTTCTGCGGTGAGTCTTGGTACAACGCTCTTTATTCCGCATCAAACTGCCACGGCAGTATACATGCATGGATAGCTCGTTGTTTCTTGTGTTATTTCTGTTCAAGTGTATGAAGGGACACGATCGTATACATTAATTTTGCAGGCCTGCGTATTTGTACTAAGTCGGTATGTACCGTATTGTCGATAATATGACAAGCATATGCGGAAGTTATTCAGTAAATAGAACTGACAGTATTTGTTTGCCTCCTATGAGCCTTAGGCTGTTAAAATATTTTCTGACCACACAAACGTACAAGTGCTTAAGCATTGCTCTATGGCTGTCAAGCGATGATGAGTTACCGGGAGCTGAGATTATACAGAACTAATATATGCGATTATATTCCATATTTATGCTATAGTAAAGTTTCCGTTCATAAATCTGTCAAATTTTCGTATTAGTACCTGTTAAACAAAAAGAAATTAAAATCTTTTATAATGTATCGTAGTGCTGTTTGACTTCACAATGTTCCCTTGCAGCTTACCTTTAAATGTCCGCCATCGTACATGTACATTACATAGCGCAAGGCACCATATCCCTTGTGAGAATATCGATGTTGCCAGTGTCCAAGGACTCTTGAAGGATGGACGTTTCTCCTTCATTGTCGTAAAATGTCTACTTTAATGTACGAATGTTTCTTACAAAGCATTCTGCTGAACACAGCACGTTGTACGCGCGACTTTCATATGACAAGCCCATTAATGGCATCCTATAGAAGTTACGCTTCATAACAAGAAAGACGGAAAGTTTACAAGTGTCTGTTCCATTGTACTTCTGCGGTCTTCCTTCATTTCTTTGCAGTCAGACATCAGTCCTATTGTATTTAAGTCCACTAACTTGACAAATGTGGCAGAAATGTGACGTGTTCAACGGTGTTTCACTACCACAGTGCACGATCAGGTTCTGGGACGCCGTGCATTTTTATTACTGTGGATGTATGCTGCGCGTGTTTGATATCAACCCTTTAGAAAGGAGGCAACTATTTAACGTAATTCACAACCACATCCAATTTTCGCCCATACTGTTTTATGTAGCTCTCTGTGTGCCTATAGCGTTAATTTGCGTAACCCCAGCATTTCCTACGTGAATACTATTTGTACTTCTAACACTGTTACGCGGATCGTAACGTAACAAACGCTGTGCTATTGTCGTGACATTCTCACCTGCTCAATTGCTTTTTTTTTATTTCTGTCCTCGATTTGTTTTCTTTTTCGCTGCATTCATCTACCACTGCTTCTTCGGATTTTCTGTTTGTTTTTATTTGCTGTTCCTTGCTTAGCAAAAGTGCACAATTACTGGTGCCTTGATGGGTATTTTCGTGAATGAATTAATGGTTAAAGTACCTGTCGAAGCTTTAATGTTGCCTCTTTAATGACGAAGTGAGACCCACTATTTCTAATGCTCAAGAATGCATATGAACTTTTATTGCTCCGCAAGATTCATGCGTTGTTTCCGTCATAATCAAGGTGCAAGTTCTGCTTCTCTGCCTCTTCTGTGAGGCCTACGCTCAGCACCGCAACCAGCCGACTCAAGGCGTACAACGAGGCGTCAACTACGGCGGCTACCCTACTCCTACAGCCCCTTACGCAGGAGAATACAACGCCTACGCCTCTGTGAGTGCAAACTGTATTTTTTGGAGACGTCAGAACGCAAAAATACTCCCAAGCTATCGACAGCACTGCCCATCAAAAACGATATCCGATATTTGCTGGCTTACGTTCATTACCCCAACTCATTATCTTCTCACTATAAATGCGGAAGCATTCTTCGGGACGCTTTCACGGGGTATAGCGGTAAGTAACCACGTGTCGTCATGTCTTGTTCCCTCTCGCGAGGTCATAAACTAACTTCGTAAGCGTGCGGTATCCCGACCGTATTGCCTGACTACACAGAAAAACTATATAATACCTTAATGTTCTCGACATCATGAGTGCGATTCCTCTAATAAGGCATAACTCGTTTATTAAAGTTTGTTGCTTGGTGCATCTGTTCAGTCAGTCTCGGCAGTAAATGCACCTGAGTATTGCACTGCTTCCGCCTTTGCGCACTCGTCAAATAGCCGCTTAGCAGCGATCCTGCAAAGGTCTGCCATTTCTTCCTTTGTGCACATCAGCAAATCGCTTTTTAATAAGCACATTATATACGGGGTTGAACTTGGTTGGTGTATGTTATTCGAAAATTTTGGAGGACACTTTAGCTTCGCTTTCAAGAGTAGGACGCCATAGCGCAATCGGGCCGTGTTCGTATCGCCTTCCCAATCGCCAATCGGACTTCGCTTATCTGTCGACACCTAATCCGTGTCGCAAGGAAAGCCAAAGTGCGGACGCGCGCCGTTTCCTATATTCATGCATGCGGCGTGACGGAACACGGAAAGCGAGCCCGAGGCCATTTGCGCCATCTTGCGGGATTTTTGCCAAGCCGCTGAAGAACCTCCGAGATGTGCGTATACTACCAACGCTAAATCGTGTACATAAATAACTCGCCGTTATTTAGTTAGAGGATGCATGCGTGGTACCCGAGCTGCTCCACGCATCGCGCCTCGGAGCGAGGGGTCGCAGGTTCGAATCCCCAAATCGAACCGAAGATTTTTTTATTATTTCTTTATTTGCATCTGCTCGAATTTTCGCTCTCGGACAACGCAGATTTTTCGCTCACAACGAGAGACGCCGCCGCCGTCACCACCGACACCAACACCGGCATTTCTGCGAAACGAGCTCTTTAACGCTATCGCGTTAAAACACTAACCAGAGTTACCTGCTTCGATTAGCAGCGATGCGTTTCAATAACCTTAGAAAGCCAGGATCTCCATATCATACGATATCTTTCACGATTTGTTTTTTTCTTCATAGCCGTTTCTCACTTTTATTCCACTCTTTAGCAGAGCAAAACTGTAATGCAGCGTGAGAAAATCTGTGAAATAAATAGTGTACAACTGCCTACGTAATTAAAGTTAACGAACATTTCATTAGATAATATCGGGTGCCGCCTTCCTACGCATACCGTTATTATATATCGCCTAAGTCTTGAATGCTGTGCCCTCCAGCTTTTCCAGAATCCAGCACCGTACAGTCTCGGCTACGATGCAGCGGGCCAGTTCAACAGTCGCCAGTTCGGCACAGGGCAGGATGGCGCTGGCATTCTGAGGAACGGTTTGTACGGCTATCCACAGTCCAGCGGCGTCTACAACCAGATGAACTATGCCGACGCCAGACAAGGCTTCCGGGCCACCTTGGCCGCCGTGGGCGCGAACAAGCAGGGCACGCTTCCCGCTGTCGGCAGCATTTCGGCCTTCAACGCCCTACCGACCATCCTGCCTCCTGCGGCAGGGTCTCCCCAGGAGGCTGCAGCTGTAGCCTACGGCCCGAGGGCAGCGGCACCTAACACCGGGCGTTACGGTGGTTACGACCGGTCAACACCCGACCCGTACGCGCTCGCCGCTCGCTCTTTCGATTACGCTCAGTACGGACGTTACGGCTACGGATCCACCGCGGCTTCTCCCGTGGTCCCTTCTACAGCAACTTCTCTCCCTATGGTCCTGCCGGGTACTCAGCTGGCTACAACCCCGCTCTTAATGGAGGAGCCGCCGGTTACGGAAGCCAGCCTTCCGCCCACCAGGGCTACAGGCGTCGATAGAAGGCATTCCAGACAGCTGATATCAGCACGCGCTACAAGTATTAGGAAATTTCTGAGCAGTTGACAATCACAACCTATCCTGCATCTCCAAAATACCACTTGAAAGAGACAATAAAGACGTATTTCGTCAAGACATAGATGTTCTATGTGTCATTATGACTGTGGCTTCTGTAATGTTACTGTTGAGCAAGATTAGGCTGAAATAAGATTCAGGGCCCACAAGCCAGGGCAGCGGAGCTGTCTTTGTTTTCAATTGAACTTTCGACAAGATTTGCCGCTCCCTATGACCTTCTATTAACTTGATATATGCATTACAGTTGAACCCACTTATAACCATATTTAAGTGCCACGAAAATTCCGTTATTACAACGTCCGGATAACTGTTCAAACAGGTTCCATCAAAAAAGCAAAATCGGGAGATTGAGGGCTCCTGTGAGAAAATTATTATATCGTACGGTATACGCCAACGCACATCGGTGCGAAGAACGATACAGAGGAAAACAGTCAACTGCCGATTTTTGGACAAGCTTGAAAATTCGGACGCTTCGGCTAGGAGACTCATAGTGTCAGTGTATAAGAACATCTGAAACGTGAAAGCGCCGAAACTTTTCGAAAGCTGAATTACGGGACTTTCCGCTCAAATTAAAGGCCCGAAATTAACTAATCAATTGAAAACACCACCGCCGCCGCGTCGATCACCACGCAGGATGAACCAGCGCTTTCCTGAGTCTATCCGTTTCAGGCCGCAGCGGATTGCAAAACTCTACTTTCCCGTAGTGCCGAAATATTGTGTGGTCAAGTATACAAAAAACCCGAAGGAGCTGCTGTCACTGCGCGAGAGCGGCAGTGCTTTTACGTATAAACACCCATAGGCGTGCGCAGGGTTCCCCATCAGGGGTGGCAAAGGTCGTAGCGCCCCCCCCCCACCCTTATAAGTTAATGTATGGGGCAGGCTTTGCGCCCCCCCCCTCTCAGGTGATTAGGGGGGGGCGCCCCCCTGCCCCCCCTGTGCGCACGCATATGTAAACACCGGAAATGCACGAAGGTGTGATGGCGGCAGGCAGCCAATGCGCCAGTGCGGCTTTATAGCTGATAGCCCTGTTATGTTAAGCATCTTCAGCTAACTTCTTGATAGTGCATATGGCCTGGCGTAGTTGTAAGTGTGCTGCACACATTGAAAAGGCGACAACCCAAACACGCCACGCCACCGTTCCCTGCTACGTCTTCGTGCGACATCGCAAAGACGCGTTTCTTGAAGGAACGAAAGCTGCTCGCCATCGCCGCTTAGTTGTGCGGTCATAAGCGGAATGGGTACGAAGAACACGCCAACGGCAAACGCGTGCATGCGGTACAGCAGGCGCCCAGGCAGTGACGGTGTGAGCTTGTGATAATAGGCGACTTGTGCACAAAACTAACTATATACCGATAAAACTTAAGAAGTCAGGAGAGGCCCCGCCCAGACGACCGAAGCGATTAAAGAAATAGTCCCGCTCACGCACGCGGTAATGCTCTCCGTTCGTCTCATGACGTCAGCCTGGAGTGCGCGCCCATTGGTGCGGGCTTTCGTGCATCCGCCTCTGAGGAGGAAATGCCGCGGACTTCTAAAGTTGTATCCGACTATACACCAGAGCACGCCTGTCTCGCACCCAGGCTGCTGGCGAGCCGAGCGGATACTCTCGCACCCAGACGCCGGGCTGACCGGGCTGCCAAGGCGCGCGCGGGCTGCACCTAGTAAACAGGGCAAGCGGCAGTTCTGAGGCTTTAAAGTGCGAAAAAGTACCCGTTCACGCCGCTTCAGCGTATCAGAGCTCGTCTGGGCGCTACTGCGTCGTCTTTGGATGCCAAAACAAGCAGCGCAACAAGAGGATATTAGCGTTGTCTGCGACGATTACGACGCGCCACGGAAATAGTGCCGGTGCGGTGTTTTCAGCTTCGCCGCGAGTGGATAACTGTGATTCAAGCAAAAAAACTAGGAGCCGAGTGAAAATGCGCGAGTAAGTACACTAACTGCGTGTATTCCGCATTGTGATGCCCACCTATTTCATTTTGCGAACCTAATTTGCGTGACACGCAGCTGGGTTAATTGAAGGCAGGCGCGAGCTTTGTGTGGGGGTGCACTTCATACCTTTGAGCATTTCCTTTGACGACAATCTAGTGCAAGGTAGTGCTTTCAAGCACAAGCAATCAGCATGCTTTGCCACTTTCAACGTAGTATTAAGCTATAGTGCTTTTGATGGCATCCACGCCTTCGAGATTTCGTCTTCAAAAGGTAATAAATGGCACGGTGCTCCTCCACAGCTGGCCAGAATTTCGTACTTTCATTTCAGTGTTTGATGTCCCCAAATTTATTTGGACACGAGGCATCCAGCTGCACATAATACAGATATTGGCACGTAAGTAAACAGTACTCGCGCCAGTGTCCTTTACGTCGCAGGCGTAGCTAACCGGCTTGACTAAGAGTAGCACAGTTTCGCTTGTAAAGCACCGTCGTTACAAGAATAAAATCGCGCAGGTAGCTTCCGAAAGGGATCGCTGAACGATACTGCAGGTTATACTCTTTGATAGCACGCTTTTGTGAGCAAGACGCATTATTGTAAGAGCGCTCGTGAAACAAAAATTACGTTCCGCGAAACTACCCGTAAAGCGTACTCTAATTATTACGCGACGCATGCTGAAATAATGAGTTTTCACAAAACTTTGTGCACAACTTGTAATATGGGGCAACAAAACATCGTTTCACTCTTTCGTGAGCTGCAATGCAATTAGGATTCATGCGTACTACCGCGAGAACGTTTTTTTTACAAATGTAACAGCGTACGTATCTGACGAGGTTGCTTCCGCAGCCCACTCAGCACGTACTGTATACATTGTGGACTTGCATGAGCAAGATGTTCTTGATGTTCCAATAAAATTAGCGAAAATGTCCAGGCTAGAAAAGACGCGAAACACGCTCTCCGACGGGCTGAGTTTCGGGAGTTTCACGTTTGCTCTGCTTAGCGTCTGCTGGCGTGGCAGCCCGCGCATGTTGTTTCGTCGCGTGTGCGATAGATGGCGCGACGCGCGATGCAAATATGGCGATGCGCATGGAATTCGCTGTGTTCTGGTCTATAGGAACGATCGGCTTCACGCGACAGCAAGTGCTGCTTTTGAAGGAAGCGGTGGAGATGTTCGTACGGAATGCCGTGTAGATCGGAGTAGGCTACAGCCTACTCCGATCTACACGCTAAACTATATATAGTTTAGCGTTAGCGTGATAGCGGGGGTTAAGGGAATAGCGTTACCGTGCCGCAAACGTTGGTTGCGGAAAGCGGGTTTTAGTTTTTAGCTGGATAGCGTTTACGTGCCCAAGCCAGGACGGTGGCGCCACCTAGCGAAGGGTGAATGCGTTAAAAAAATTGAAAAGAACAAAACCGAGAATGCTCGCCTGTATCCCCGCACGCAGCAATATTACTCCTTTTTTTAGTGAAAATAAAAGTAAATAAATATGAACTAAGCACCAAAAGCGAAAATTTTCATGTTGCAGACTTGTTTACACTTATCTTCTAGATAGGCCTAGGGACGTTCGAAATGGGAAGCGATCTCAAAAAAAGAACATGGCTGATCCACGACCTCCTCTATAAACTTCCGACCTGCTCATGCCGCCGCTCCCCGTGTCGCCAGTTTTCTTTAGTTCCCCAAACTGCCACCGCACGCCGCGGCGCCACAACTGACCCCCATCTATGCCCTATGGCATCGCCAGCTTGCGACTTTGCGGGCTTCGCTATCGGTTGCTGCCTCTGCAGGGTCTGCCTGTTCGGCGCGTATAGTAGGCGCTCGCCTTTGCGACATTCGGAAGTTATTGTATGGCATCAGTGACGCGCGATAACCTCGCAGTGACTGCACAATCAGAAGCAACGTTATAGGCAACGATAGCAGTACATTCCCCCAATGGTGCGCTGCTGCGTTTTCAAAGGTTTATGGATTTTTTAAACTCGTACCAGCTATGTACGCAGAGTTCCCGGCGCATCATTAGGCGACATCCCGATTTTCCTATGTATACATTTGTACGAGATACTACGAAAGCCGTCATTTCTGAAGAACGGGGTGTCGATCGAGCGCTCTTTCAGCAATGATAACGACGAATTGCAAAAGAAATATATCGCAGACCTAAACTGAGAGCGCGTTAATGTAGCGTCGAAGATGAATATGCAGAAGACAAAATAATACTCAGCGAAAGAGTGTTCGCGACAGACAACTCAATACGAGAATCTGTAGAAGAGCACTCTAGATATACCGGAGAGCCTACTCATGTCTAGCAGATTTACCAAAGATTTAGAATGGGTGCATTCTTAACCCATGGCTGACAATACCACTGTCACAGAATGGGAAAGTGTACATTAACTATTCCAGTTTGCCAGTTCTAACATACAATGAAGAAACTTGGAGAGTGACAATGAAACTACAGAAGTTAAGAACCACGCATGCAATGGAAGGAAAAATGATAGGAGCAAAACCAAAGCTAGGCAGCAAGTGTATTTCAATAGTATTTTAGAGATACTTTTGAGTATCTGTATCTCTGTATCGAGATGGATTTGCAAAATGGTATTTGTATCTCAGTAGTGAAATATACTTGTACGATGTACGTATCGATCATATCGCGATACAGCTAGTGCAGGACACGGGTATCATACATCGTGACTTTTTTTTTTTGTCGGAACTGAACTCAATGTGTTCAAAAGGGGAAAGGAAGACTTTTTTTTGTCCTAATCCAAGCAAAGGCACGCCGGCAGTCTGTGACACTGTGCGGGCGGCGAAGGGTTCCTCACGCGTGCAGAATGGCCCATCTCATAAAGTATATTTTTTTCGTCTTTTTGCGAAAGCATTTCGGAAATATCCCGTTATGTCAAAAACACATATGTATCTCAGAACCTGTGCTTGAGGCTCCCAGCACATGTATTTTGATATCTGTATTTGGGAATACTTTTCTGTGTATCTCTGCCCAGCCCTGGGTAAAACTAAAATATAGGAAGACAGGAGAGTAGATAAAAAAATATGTGCAACTGACATACTAGTTGATATTCGGGTGACCGCTAGCGTCGAATACAGTGTTTCGTAGTCCTGCAGAAACTCGGCTTTAGGATGAACCCACCATCAGCCCTTGGACGAATTATTTTTGCACATACAGCTATAAAGACCGATAAGGTAGGGCACCATTGCAAGAAATAACGCCAGGAATATAAGGACTGCATTCTGCAGGCCATTCTTTGTATATTATGTTTGATTTTTTTGTTGCCTACACGTTCCCGCTGCTCGCACGTAGACGGATACATAATGCAAAGGCCTTCGCGCGCTTAGATTTTGGGTCAGGTGGTCAACATTAGTAAGGAGCCCTCCACTTACGGTGCTTCGCATAGGCAGAGTGTTGCTTTCGGACGGTAAAACTCTGTGAATCAGTCAGTCTAGACGCTAGAAACTCGAAAAAATGCGACAATTACGCGCTCACTGGTGCGCCAGGAACCCAAGACCAGCGTGCGCTCAATGTAAACGAAGCCGCCGCATCGTCTGCTATGGGGGTAAGTGCTGGCGGCACCTGACGGCACTTTCGGTCCCTATCCGCAACTTTTCAGGACCGCGCGCCGCCGTAGGGGGAGCGCCGATGAGCAGGTCGTAAGTTTATAGAGGAGGTCGTGGGCTGATCCCTCTGTCATAGGAATCGGTATAACACGAAAGTGAAACGTGACTTCACAGACGTAGTTGAGCGTTTGTTGCGCATTCTTTCGCCCCAAGGGCGAAGGAATGAATGCTACAGCAACAAATTGTAATGTCACGCGAAGAACGGCAAGCAGCTCGAAACTTGCAACGCGCTGCTCAAGCAGAAAGGACGCACGGAACGAACATACACAGGATGAGAGCGAACTAACTGTCACATTTGTGACTTATTTCTGCGTGAGCACCGCGCTCCTTTCGCAAAAGCAGCCGCTAGTGAGCCAAGTGACCTTCGTGCTCTCAACGCGAGACGTACAAACCACCGCGATCAGGAGATAAGCGCACGCACAAGCGACCACGCCCTGTAGACGCGGGCGCTCGTCGCAACGGCGACGACCTTTCAAGCGCGCTCTTCGTATACGCTCTTCGAGCCCTTCGCGCCATCTCGCTAGTGATAACGAAAACACGCTCGAACACAGATCTCCGAGTACAGCCACCGGCAAATGGTGTATATAAATAGCTCGCCGTTAGCATTGCGAGAAACGTGCCGTCCGTGGCCGAATCGTTTCGCGCTGCAGTGCGAGGGGTCGTAAGTTCGATTCCCGGTGACGGAACTTTTTCTTCTGGTTTGTTTTCTTTGCCCACTGTTAGTCTTTATATTTAACAACGCCATATCCGTGACGGAAATACGTCAGTGGAGCCGTGGTGGACCCCGGCATAAAACACTTTCGTGTTAAAACTACGCTAAGTTATCCGTAATACCATGTCGTCGAAGCTACCTGAAGGCAAGGGAAGCCATTTCGCACAGTCGTTTGCTACGAAGAAGTGGGTCCATCCACATCAACGCTAAATTCAGTTCGAAGCGGGCTTCCAAAACTGCCTCCATGTTTTACGTACACTACGTTAACCACGCAAAGACGCTAACGCTAAATCTGAAAAATAGCGTGCGTACGGTAAACGCTACGCGTCGTTTACGGTACTGCGCATGCGCACGTCTATCCCGCTATTCCGCTAAGCATGCTATACCGCTAAACCCGCTAAACTATAACTGTCTATTTAGAGGGGTGGAAAGGCGACAGGTGAGGCGCGAGGGTGATGACACCGTGAAGTCTACAAAACAAGTTCCTTTGTAGAGGACGCCGCGACGTTGGAGTGCTGAGTGGCATAGGCGTACAGAAGTCTCCCTTATGGGGGGGGGGGGGGGGGGGCTGCAAAGATTTTTTGCATCCCCCCCCTTTGGTCGAGTCCAAAGAACAACATGCTTCACAATGGACGAAAAAAAAAACGGAAATGAAGCGAGAACGTACTTCTCACGATGGCTTGCCTTTGGTCCCTAAATTTCCTGCAGTAAAGATGGGAAATACACAGTTGTTGGAAAGCAACATCAGGGGCCTTGGGCTGCCATTATCCTCAAAAACCTACGTGGCCTTGACCCTCTTTAAAGAACGATGGGACAGGTCCGACTGAGTAATCGTATGGGGCGTGCATTGCACCCCCATTATAGTCGGATACAGCTTAAAAAGTCTGCAGAGGGCCCGCCTAGACGAGACCGAAGCGCGGCCGCCGATCGTCTCCGCGTCTAAAGAAATAGTCCCGCTCATGCGCCGAAGGCGTGGTCACCAGCCGTCCGGCTCATGACGTCAGTCAGGAGTGCGCGCCCATTGGTGCAGGTTCGTGTTCGTCGTCCTTTGAGCAGGAAATAACGCAGACTTCTAAAGTTGTATCCGACTATAGGTGATTGTATCCGAGCAGAGGCGTGCGCACGAGGGGGGGCAGGGGGAAGCGCCCCCCTCGTGCGCGTGCCTGTGCTGGGCGAGGTGCAACGGCTCGAATTTCTTGTTTTCTTATTTCTTTACAAGTACTTCGCAATCTATTACATTTGGGTAGAGACCCCCAGCAGCCAGACGTCACTATTATAACTGATGATGCGGAATGGGGCATTGTAGCAAGCGGTTTCTTTCACCATAGAAACCGTGTAAAAGATGATGGTGCAGCAGTTTCTCGTTGTTACAACCGATACATCCTTAAAACCGGTATCAGTGTTAGTTGGAGCGGCAGTGTACAAGTGAGCCAGAAGCTGTAGCAAAAAAAAAAGATCACTGTTTCGCTTAACCCTTTCAGGATTTACGCCGTACATCTACGGCATCATCTAACAGGCACCAAAGGGTTTTCGCCGTAGATGTACGACAAGTAGAAATTCCGTGCATGTACGATATGTACGTAACTTTTCATGCGGTCCGTCGGATTTAAAACTCAAACTGTACACAACGCTCGTAAGATCCAAATTGAGATACGCGTGTTCTGTTTGGGATCTATCTAGATCCATATAAACTACAGTCCTTGAATCCGTTCAGAACTGTGCAGCTCCTTTTGTGCTTTCGAATTACTCCCCCCACGCCAGTGTATCTTCAACGAAAGCTACTTTAGGACTACCAACACTTAAGTCACGCCGAAAGTACTTCCGCTCAAAGCTATTTCACAAGGTTTTTACACTGGCCCAACACTTAAAAATGATCTTTTCCTTCCCCCAGATTAGGTATCTCCACGGTTCGATCATAATCTTCAAGTTAAAATTGCCTTATGCCGCACTAACACTTGTAATGCTTCTTTTTCGCCGCAAACAAGCAATGGCTAGAACCACGTTCCTGCCTCCGTTGCTGCAGCCCAAGAACCTAACGCCTTCAAAGTTGCAATTAATAACATTTTGCTAAACCACTCCTCTCTGTAATGCCCTCGCGCCCTGAGAGTATTAAAATGCATAAATAAATAAACAACAACAACAACAACAACAACAATAATAATAATAATAATAATTATATTATTATTATTATTATTATTATTATTATTATTATTATTATTATTATTATTATTATTATTATTATTATTATTATTATTATTTGATTTGGATACACAAACAAACAAAGGCACAGAGGAAACAGGGAGGTAGCAGGCTGACAGCTGCCGCGTAGAGTGGAGCAATGCCTATCTGATCTCGCTTTGCTCCTGTGTTTCAGCAGGCAATTTTGCCTATGCTTGAGATTTCGACCCCTGCCGACTAGCTATATCTACTGGATAGTTGGATTACGCCTGTCGCTTGCGCTGAAGCGCACGCACAAACAGCTCAGCCGATGCGCCTTCTATCGCGAGACTGAGCGACCAAGTGCCGACTTAGCATCGGTAATACTTTCGCCTAGTCACGTGGTAGAGCAGCGGCGACGCTCCGAGTGAGCGCAGCTGCGCCGCCTCTCCGCAGCCGATCATGTGGTGTGACTTGGAGCCAGAGAGACGCAGGCAAGGTCATATTATATCGGTCGCTAAACTTGAAACGAGAAATGGACGAAAACCTATTGCCACAGACATAAATAATAATAATAATAATAATAATAATATTATTATTGGTTTAACGTCCCAAAACCACGCTATGATTATCAGAGACGCCGTAGAGGAGGGCTCCGGAAATTTCGACCACACGGGGTCCTTTAACGTGCCACAGACATAAAGGCCCGCGGTACGATTGAAGCGCGACTAGTGAGGAGCGGACAAATAACGAAAATCAAATACTCAATGGAATTTGTTTTTCAAATACTCTTAATTTTATATATGCCAGAGTAAACTAGAAATTTATTTTACGATTTATCAGTATCCTGGCTATATAGTTGATTGCCTCATTTTTTTGGTCGAGCGCCATAAATGTGTGGGGGGGCGGGGACGTATACAGGTAGTCTGCAATGTGGGCGATTTGCCATGGGCTTGTGTTTAGTTCGGCCGGTTCGGCGTATTGTCGAGCCAAGGAGGCATCGCTCACTTATGCGCGGTTGTTTCGTGCGCATCTTCTGTAGGTTATTTATTTGCTTATATGTTGTTATCTGTCGTGACACTTCATAGAAGACGAACTAGCTCGCACAATCTGTAGATAACCGCTCCTGTGATTGCAGACTACTTTCGCTGGTCGCGCCTTTCGTGGCGGTGAATGCGACACGCTAAGCGAAGAAACGCTGTGCTGTAAAGTTACGAAAGGGATACTTTCAAAGCCGTTGTATCGCTCCAGACGTTTTCCTCGATTGAGCAACGGGAGTTTTCGAACTATTGTGCTATTGTTCTCGTGAGCCGTTTTATCATAATTTCTTCATCTGCAAAGTATTTTGGTGTACATTGCAAGTACACTATTTGGCTAATAAGAGGAGCGTGCCTCCCCAATATTTCTTGTTGATCTTCCTTTTCTCTGGCACACGCAATAGGCGAGCCGTAAAGACGCAATAAGATCGCGTAGTTATTAAAATCATGTAAAAGGTCAGCAATTAAAAAAAAATCAATTTAGCGCCAGGTAATGCAGTTGCACGACGTCGCTGCCGCTTCTGACGTCATATTTTTTTTCAATGTTTGCTTGCTGTTAGATATCCCCGCGATACGTAGATGGCTACGGTGGCAATGAGCCGCCAACTATGTGAAACGGGCTTCTATGGAAGTTTCGCTACCAGTTTACATATACCTTGACGCACGGACGAAAGAGCGGCGGCAGCGGCTGTATAGCATCCGAGCTGGCCATGAACCAAGAGCTGTCTGCTATTTCTGTGGCTCGCGCCTCGAGCCATGCGGCCCTTCTTTTGCCAAGGCCGGCCAATAGTATGTGCAACAAAATATTATGTGCAACAAATCCGACGTCGGCATACAAAATCTTCCTCACATGCGAACGTAATAACCACCGATACCGCGGCTTGATCTTCGAGTGCAAAGGCCACAAAGTTAATTTCATTAATTACCTGCCTTGACACCACGCCCTCAACGACTTGCGGCCGCTCTGCGTGACAGCTTACACATTATTCAGCTTGAACAAAAGTGCTTGCACAAGTGCGACCCTGCAACACTTTGACGCTTGCACGCGAAACACCTGCTTACAATACGACGAACATGTTGCCCTCTTCGGACCGATTCAATGCAGCCTTGATTCGCGACGATGGCAAGTGGCCCTAGTGGGGTCAGTGTATCAGGTGAAGGGAATTCTGTCTGTCTCCTTAAAGAACACAGACATACCATAAATTTTCCAGATGGCGTCACCTTGCGGCGATGAGCAGTCGTCGTATGACAACTCATCTAAACGGCTCTTATGCTTTTCCCGAGTTGGCTGTGCCAATATAGAACCACATTCGCTGCTTTAAATACTGTTTCACGGGTGTATAACAATTAGGGTTGCGCTGGAACATACGCGCTTGCATTGCACCGCACATATCGACTGTATATAAAAAACTGTACGCTACGCAGGTGCACCTGTCAGGAAGATTTGTTGCTAATAACGTCAAAATTTTAAAGAAAACAAAAAGTCAGGTATACACACAGAGTGCTCGTGTGTCTAATGCATCGTCTTTGTACTCGTCTTGCGCGCTGGAAGCGCCATTCCTGTCTTGCCAACATAGTCCCCTTAGTAGTTTGTGTGTGACCTTTTGTGTGACGTTGTAGACGAAAGAAAATAATAAATGTTAGAAACACCTCGGTGTCCAAACATTTGGGTTAGATTATATAAATAATGGAAGTACTCAGCGAACAAAAAACCGGGAAAAGATATAAGGCGTTCCATAGCACTTGTGTCTTTGTCCATGTGAAATCTCTCTAAAAATGTTCGGTATTGGTGCACTGATTCTTGTGGACCATAGAAGAAAGCGACACACTTTCATCAAGGTAAGAACTTGCCAATTGTGACCTTAGACATTGTTAAAGAAAAGTGACGGTACGTATGTATTAAGAAAAAAGGGAAAGAATATGTTTTTCAATGGCACTGCGCAGAGGACGAAACGGGACAGCGGGCTTTACTGCCAAACTATTACACGTAGTCAGGAGCCGAAAACTGTTCGCAACCTCGCTTACTACACCTTCCACTGAAGTGTACGCGCCCACGGCCAGTACGCTAAATGAATTTCACAGCAAACGCACGTTTTCCGTGATACGGGGTTTCAGTCGAAATGCCGCACAACACTGCTGTTTTGCAAGAAGTAGATGCGAAGCGCTGAATGATAAACAGCAGCAGCGTGGATTGCGAGTTACGCGCACGCAACAATTTCCCAGGCGTCGTCCACGGTGGTATAAAAGCTAGCCGAGATGGGTTAGCTGCCACCAGAAGACATCGCCGGTCGCAAGGGAGACACTTGGCCGAATACGACGCCACTGGTGAATAGCGGAAGCTTGAAAAACGTCGCGATGATTTCTGCGGTGAGGCTTGGTACAACGCTCTTTATTCCGCGTCAAACTGCCATGGCAGTATACATGCATCTACAGCTCGTAGTTTCGTTTGTTATTTTTGTTGAAGTGTATGAAGGGACATGATCGCATACATTAATTTTGCAGGCCTGCGTATTTGTACGAAGTCGGTATGTACCGTACTGCCCTCGGCTCGTCTTCTTCAGTTTCGGTTTCCCCTTTCTCGGCGCTTTTCAGTCCTTTCAGTCACAAATCGTGCCTAACACACACCACTTTTGTGTCCTTTCCTTACAATCGATAATATGACAAGCATATCCGGAAGTAATTCAGTAAATAGAACTGTCAATATTTTTTTATCCTCCTATGAGCCTTAGGCTCTTCAAATATTTTGTGATCGCACAGGCGTACAAATGCGTAAGCATAGCTGTAAGGCTGTCAAGCGATGATGGGGATACCGGGAGTTGATATTATGCAAATATGCGATTATATGTCATATTTATGCTACAGGAAAGTTTCCGTTCATAAATCTGTACAATTTTCGTATTGGTACCGGTTGGACAAAAAGAAATAGTAGTCTTTTATAAAGTATCATCGTACAATTTGACTTCACAATGTTCCTTCACATCAGCGGCCTCCCATCCTTGCGACTTGCAGCGTGCTTTTAAATGTCCGCCCCCGTACATCTACAGTACATAGCGCAAGCCACCGTATATCCCTCGTGAGAATATCGATGTTGCCTGTGTACAGGTACTCTTGAAGGATGAACGCTTTTCCTGCATTGACGTACAATGTCTGCTTTAATATACGAATGTGCGTTACAAAGCATTCCGCCGAACAGAGCAGGTGGTACGCGCGACTTTCATATTACAAGTCCATTAATGGCATCCTACAAGAAGTTACGCGTCATAAAAAGAAAGGCAGAAAGTTTACAAGTGTATGTTTCGTTGTTCTTCTGCAGTTTTCCTTCATTTGCTTGAAGTCGCATACCAGTCCTATTTCATGGAAGTCCACTAACTTGACCAATGTGGCAGATGTGACGTGTGAAACGATATTTCACTATTATCGTGCGTGGTCAGGATCTGGGACGCCGTGCTTTTTTGTTACTATGGACGTCTACAGAGCATGTTAAATATCAACCTTTTAGAAAGGAATCAACCCTATAATGTAATTCACAGCCACATCCAATGTCCGCGTATACTGTCGTATGCCGCTTTCTACGTGCCTTGCGCTAATTTGCGTAATCCCAGCATTTCCTATGTGAATACTATTTGTACCTCTAACAAGGTTACACGACGTTGCCCTATTATCGCGACATTATTACCTGTTGAATTATCTTTCTTTTTCCTGTCCTCAATTTGTTTTCCTTTTCGCAGCATTCATCTACCACTGCTTCTTCGGGTTTTCTGATTCTTTTTATTTGCTGTTCAATGTTTAGCAATAAGTGCACAATTACTGGGGCCTTCATGGGCATTTTAGTGAGTGAAATAATGGTTAAACCACCTGTAGAAGCTTTAATGTTGCATCTCTAATGAAGAAGTGAGACCTACAATTTCTAACGCTCAAGAATGCATATGACCTTTTATTGCTCCGCAAGATTCATGTGTTGTTTCCGTCATAATCAAGGTGCAAGTTCTCCTTCTGTGCCTCTTCTGTGAGGCCTACGCTCAGCACCGTAACCAGCCGACTCAAGCCGCACAACGAGGCCTCAACTACGGCGGCTACCCTACTGCCACGGCCCCTTACGCAGGAGAATACGATGCCTACGCCTCTGTGAGTGCAAACTGTATTTTTTTAGGTCATAAATACGAAAAAGTTGTCTGAAAATGTCGACTGCACTGCCCATCAAAAAAGATATCCGATATTTGCTGGGTGAAGTTCATTACGCCAACTCATTATCTTCTCATTATAAATGCGGAAGCATTCTTCGGGACGCTTTCACGGGGTTTAGCGGCAAGTATCCACGTGTCGCCATGTCTTGCTCTGTCTCGCGAAGTCATAAACTAACTTCGAAACCTGAATGTTCTCAACATCATGAGTGGAATTCCTCTAATAAGTGACACCTCGTTTTATTAACGTTTGTGGTTTGGTGCATCTGTTCAGTCAGTCTCGCCAGTAAATGCACCTCGGCATCGCACTGCTTGCGCCTTTAGACCTCGCCAAATAGCCGCTTAGTAGCGATACTTTAAAGGTCTGCCACATTCTTCCTTTGTGCACATGAGCAAATCAAATAATAGTAAGCACATTATATACGTGGTTGAACTTAGTTGCTGCACGTTATTAAAAAAACTTGGAGAACACTTAAGCTTCGCTTTCAAGAGTAGGACGTGATAGATTAATCGGACCGTGTTCGTATCGCCTTCCCAATCGCCAGCCGGGCTTCTCCGTCGACACCTAAGCGTGCCGCAAGGAAAGCCAAAGTGCGGACGCGCGCCCTCTCCTATATACATACATGTGGCGCGACGGAACACGGAAAGCGCGCCCGAGGGTCTTTTGCGCCATTTCGCGAGATTTTTGCCAAGCCGCTGAAAAACCTCCGAGATGTGCGTATACTACCAACGCTAAATCGTGTACATAGATAACTTGCCGTTATTTAGCTAGAGGACGCATGCGTGGTGCCCGAGCTGCTAAACGCATCGCGCCACGGAGCGAGAGGTCGCAGGTTCGAATCGCCACTCGAACCGAAGATTTTTTATTATTTCTTTATTTGCATCTGCCTCGAATTTTCGCTCTTGGACAACGCAGACTTTTCGCTCACAACCAAAGACGCCGCCACAGTCACCACCGACACCAATACCGGCGTTTTTGCGAAATAAGCCCTTTAACGTTAAAACACCAACCAGAGTTACCTGCTTCGATTAACAGCGATGCGTTTCAATAACCTTAGAAAGTCAGGATCTCCATATCATACGACATCTCTCACGATTTGTTTTTTTTCTTCATAGCCGTTTCTCACTTTTATTCCACTCTTTAGCAGAGCAAAACTGAAGTGCAGAGTGAGAAAATCTGTGAAATAAATAATGTACAACTGCCTATGTAATTAAAATTAACGAACATTTGATTAGATAATATCGGGTACCGCCTTCCTTCACGTACCATTATTCGATATCTCCTAAGCCTTGAATGTTGTGCCCTCCAGCTTTTCCAGAATCCGGCACCGTACAGTCTCGGCTACGATGCAGCGGGCCAGTTCAACAATAGGCAGTTCGGCACAGGGCAGGATGGCGCTCGCATTCTGGGGAACGGCTTGTACGGCTATCCAGAGTCCAGCGGCGTCTACAACCAGATGAACTATGCCGACGCCAGGCAAGGCTTCCGGGCCACCTTGGCCGCCGTGGGTGCGAACAAGCAGGGCACTCTTCCCGCTGTCGGCAGCACCTCGGCCTTCAACGCCCTACCGACCATCCTACCTCCTGCCACAGGGTCGCCCCAGGAGGCTGCAGCTGTAGCCTACGGCCCGAGGGCAGCGGCACCTAACACCGGACGTTACGGTGGTTACGACCGGTCAGCACCCGACCCGTACGCACTCGCCGCTCGCTCTTTCGAGTACGCTCAGTACGGACGTTACGGCTACAGATCCACCACGGCTTCGCCCGATGGTCCCTTCTACAGCAACTTCTCTCCCTATGGTCCCGCCGGCTACGGAGCAGGATACAACCCCGCTGTTAATGGAGCAGCGGCCGGTTACGGAAGCCGGCCTTCCGCCCGCCAGGGCTACCGGCGTCGATAGAAAGCGTGCCAGACAGCTGAGATCAGCACGCGCTACAAGTATTAGGGAACCTCTGAGCAGTTGACAATCACAACCTATCCTGCATCTCCAAAATACCACTTGAAAGAGACAATAAAGACGTATTTCGTCAAGACATAGATGTTCTATGTGTCATTATGACTGTGGCTTCTGTAATGTTACTGTGGAGCAAGATTAGGCTGAAATAAGATTCAGGACCCATAAGCCAGGGCAGCGGAGCTGTCTTTGTTTGCAATTGAGCTTTTCGGCGAGATTTGCCGCTCCCTATAATCTTCTATTAACTTGATATATGCATTATAGTCGAACCCACTTACAACAATATTTAAGTGCCACGAAAATTCCGTTGTTATAAGGGATAACTGTTATAAACAGGTTGCATGAAGAAAGCAAAATGGGGGGATGGAAGGCTGTTGTGAGAAAACTATAATATCGTACGGTATATGCCAACACACATGGGTACTAAGAACGATACAGAGGACTACAGTCAGCTGCCGATTTTCGGACATGCTTGAAAATTCGGACGCTTCCGCGAGAAGCCCCATAGAGTCAGTGTAGGAGAACGTCTGAAATTTGAAAGCGCCGAAACCTTTCGAAGGGTGATTTTTCGGACTTTCCGCTCAAAGTAAAGACTCGAAATTGCACTAATCATTTGAAAATACCACCGCTGCTGCGTCGATCACCCACAGGACGAACCAGCGCTTTCCTGAGTAGATCCGTTTCAGGCCGCAGCAGATTTCAAAACTCAACTTTCTCGCAGTGCTGTTGTGTTATGCGGTGAAGCATACCAAAAATCCGGAGGAGCTGCTTTCGCTGCGCGAGAGCGGCCGTGCTTTTACGTATAAACACCGGAAACGCACGAAGGCGTGGTTTCGGCAGGCGGCAAACGCGCCAGTGCAGCTTCATAACTGATAACTCTGTTATGATAAGAATATCACCTAACTTCTCGGTAGTGCATATGGCCTGGCGCAGTTGCAAGTGTACTGCACACATTCAAAAGGCGACAACCCAAACACGCCACGCGACCGTTCCCTGCTGCGTCTCGTGTGACACCGCTAAGACGCGTTTCTTGAAGGAACGAAAGCTGCTCGCCATCGCCGCGCCCTTGTGTGGTCAGAAACGGAGTGGGTACGAATAACACGCTAACAGCAAGAGAGAGAGAGAGAGAAGGAATGTAGGAAAGGCAGGGAGGTTAACTAGGCAATGCGTCCAGTTTTCTACCCTACACAATAGGAGGGGGAATAGAGGAGTAAAAGAGAGAGAAGGATATACACATGTCACATCACACACACAGTGCCGAGTTTCACAGGCGGTCGCTCAGTGGGGTTCTTTTCAAGTACCGCAGGAGGGCTCGTGTGGCTTTCTGGGCTGATATGCTGCGCGACCAGGCTCCTAAGATCTTTGCTTCATTAAAGGGCCGGTCATCCAGGCTACCCAAGGCACACTGGAGAGTCCGGCGATCTTCATCAAATTGGGCACAGTGGCACAAGAGATGTTCAATAGTCTCTATACACTTGCAGCTTTCGCACATGGATGAATCTGCCATGCCAATGCGATGGCTGAATGAGTTAGTAATCGCTACACCGATCCACAACCGCCACAGCATTGTAGCGTCACGTCGAGATATCTTGGATGGCAGTTGTAGCTGGAGTAATGATTCAAGGTTCTTAGGGCGAGGATTGGAGTTAAGCGGGTCACTGTGGCATCAGTGGTAACCACCTCGCTGACGACGCTGCATGCCCGATGTGCCCACGATGGAGCGCCCACACTGTTCATACCCTTGTCAAGAGTAGATGCAGCTAGAGAACTTCGTCGCATCGCGCATAATGCCACGCTTGCGCACTGGAATTCTCCACGCTAACAGCAAACGCGTGCATGCAGTACAGCAGGCGCCCAGACAGTGGCGGCGTGAGCTTGTGATAATATGCGACTTGTGCATAAGATTACCTAGGAACGATCAGCTTCACGCCGCAGCAAATGCTGCTTTTCAAGGAAGCGGTGGAGATTTTCGTACAGAATATCGTGTTGAGCGGAGCAGCTTATGCGTTATATGCCAACACACATTGGTACTAAGAACGATACAGAGGAATACAGCTTCATTGCAGCCCCCCTGCCCCCCTTTTGGTCGAGTTCAAAAAACAACATGCTTCACAACAGATGAAAAAAAAAACGGAAACGAAGCGAGGACCTACTTCTCACAATGACCTGCCTTTGGTCCCTACTTTTCCTGCAGTAAAGATGGGAAATACACAGTTGTTGGAACGCAAAAGAATCCGGGCCGCCATTATCGTCAAAAACTTGCGTGGCCATGAACCTGCTCTTTAAACAATGACTGGACAGGTCCGACTGAGTAATCGTATGGCGCAGACTTCGCGCCCCCTATTATAGTCGGATACAGCTTAAGAAGTATGGAGAGGTCCTGCCTTGACGATACCGGCCCCGCCTTGGTGAGATCGAAGCGCAGCAGCCGATAGTCTCCGCGACTAAAGAAATAATCCCGCTCATGCTTTCGGCAATGTTCTCCAAAGGCGTGGTCACCGGCCGTCCGGCTCATGACGTCAGTCAGGAGTGCGTGTCCATTGGTGCAGGTTTGTGTGCGTCCTCCTTCTGAGGAGGAAATCACGCAGACTTATAAAGTTGTATCCGACTATAAATGATTGTATCCTAGCATAGGCGTGCGCACGAAGGGGGCAGGGGGAGGCGCCCGCCCCCATCTGCCCCCCCCCCCTAGTGTAGCGGTTAGGGTGCTCGGCTGCTGACACAAAGGTCGTGGGTTCGATCCCGGCTGCTGCAGTCGTATTTGGATGGAGGCGAAATGCTAGAGGCCCGTGTACTGTGCGATGTAAGTGCACATTAAAGAACACCAGATGGTCAATATTTCCGGAGCCCTTCACAACGGCTTCTTTCATAATCATATCGTGGTTTTGGGACGTAAAATCCGAGTTATTATTATTACCTGCGGCTTGAAGACCAGGACAAGAGTGGGGGAAGATAACTGTGATCTTATACTAGTGTTCTTGCTTATCAAAATGATATCATTTCTTCTTCAATAATAATTGCTTGAGCCATAATACAGCGTTTGTTCTATTTGGATACAAATTTGCATAAAATTATATGGCTTGGCTACTCATGGCTACTTCTGGCTTGAGTGCTGGCTACTTTTCAAGGCAACCCAATGGAAGCTGTGGATGGCATCCACGACCTGCAGTAAAGCCTCAGTGATACGATCACGGCTCGTACAAATTTCGGGGAGATACGAATTTTTTTGTGGTCCCGGCCAAGGCCCATTAGCCATCACTGTATTGGAGGGCGGTTGTTGCGACCCGATTTTCACCCCGCCACGTTTGATACGAACGTACGCTAGCGCACAAGTACATGCAGGGGCTGCCTGCGCTGTCGCGGAAGACGCGGCAGTCCCGCTCGGGTGCGGGCATGCGTGCTGCGCGGCCATCAACTGTGAGTCTTGCCTCCAAAATTGTGCGCCAGAATCTTAGAGGTCGTTATGCGCCTTCGCGTTTAGATTACAGATGGCGTTGACGTCGTGTTTGTTAAAGTGCACGTTATGCGCTTCTGCGCTAACAGAGACGGACCTTCGTGGGCTGGAGGAACCCCCAGTACATCCAAAGTGGGAATGGTCAGGCTCCAACCGCGAAGGGAATACACGCAAAGGTGGGGGAATAGGTATCTTGAGGCGGTCCGGTGCGATGTGGGAAAGATTGACCTGCCCATGCACAGAACACATGTGGCTCCGTGGTAGCATCCTAGGGATTCCCGTGATAGTAGGTGTGGTTTACCTCGCGGTGAGCAATGGACAGCATGATGGAAATGCTCGAATTATGAAATGTGTGTCAACGGATGTACAACGATGGGCAGCTAACAGAGAAGTTCTACTCATGGGCGACTTCAATGGCCATCTGCAGGCACTGGAAGGGTTGCAGGATTTTAACGGAGACCTGGTGGAACTGACAGCACGTGAACTAAACTTGGAAATAGCCAAGCTCCGCTCTGACTGCGAGGGTGAATTCACATGGTGTGCTAGGAACAGCCATTCATGCATTGACTATGTACTTATATCGCCAAAGCTGTCGCGCCACGTTACATCAATCACAATAGACGAGGATGGGAAGATCAGTGTGGGAAGTGATCATAACCGAATTAAATTGACCTTCTCGACTTCCACATGGCGTCAAAAACGGACAGACTGTCGTGAGCCGGCCCCACGCTACCTACCGGAAGAGACATATGAAGACATCGCTCAAGAGTTTGAAGGCAAGCTCATGAATCTGGAGTCGCCTTCTTATGACCAGTATGTAGAAGCTCTGCGACAGATAATGGAAGCACATGAAGTATGCGTTAACTCCTGTGGGGGGAGGGGGGGTGCGTCGGAAGCCATGGTGGGACAAGGAGGTCCAGCTGGCACTAAGTGCTCGACGGGAGGCGAATCGCCTACACAGAAAAGCGGTAAGGACACTCCTGCCACACGAATGTGCAGAGATGTGGT
This sequence comes from Rhipicephalus sanguineus, assembly GCF_013339695.2. NCBI lineage: Eukaryota > Metazoa > Arthropoda > Arachnida > Ixodida > Ixodidae > Rhipicephalus > Rhipicephalus sanguineus. The sequence goes on along the minus strand of NC_051178.1, from coordinate 64,713,707 downwards.
ACAGGTACCTTGACTGCAAAAGAGCTATGCAAGCAATAGTGCGACGCAAGATTGTCGAGCACATGGCAAGCAGCTGAAAGCCTTAACTGAAGACAGGCGAAACGGTTCCCGGCGGTTTTGGACATATGTGTCATCGCTTGACAGGAGGGCAGCCATGCCGCGGATTCGGAACGAGGAGACGGAATTGGCCGTGTGCAGGGCTGGGCAAAGATACTTTGAAATTGTATCGCGATACGATACAAGATACTCTGGCAAGAAGTATTGGAGATACAGATACAAGATACTGCCGCAGTAACTGTATCCGATACGATACTTGGCAATTGTATCTTAAGATACTTCGATACATTCTCAAATTTGTTATTATAGATCCATACGCTGTAGACGCCTATGCACGAAAATGTCTGCTTGAAAATTTCTTAACTGTGACCTATTTTGTTTCACTTGAATGAAATGTCTGTTAGTATCTCAAAAGTTTTGTCTTTCTTGCTCAATGTACATTGGTTTCCTCCCAAATCAACTTATTGGGACTTGCTTTAGCTTCTTCACAGGACAACCCTTTATACACTTCGCTGACAGCGGTTCTTGCTTGTCATTTTTGCAGTTGATGGGAGTCGCTGCTCAGCTTACCGACCAGCTAGCGGGCTGCCATATAATCACAATGACGTCAATAAGAAACCTTCGCACGACGCCGCAAATACCGGTGTGGACTTTTACCTTGTCCGTAAAAGACAGTTTGCAAAATACCGTATATCCGGACAGGTGTACAGCAGCAACAACGCTGGTAGCGACTTATTGTTTTGGGGGGGGGGGGACGCATGGTGTATACGGGGTTTGAGACCGTTCGCTAGCGGCCTGGCCGGCACATATGACCGTCTCCGTCCCATTTGGTTTTATTTTCTAAATAAGTATGTTCGTGAGCTACACAGACATGACTGGTCACAAGCATTTCATTCGTGAGGAACATGTGGTCATCTTGTGCTGAAACAACACCGTGGAACAAAAACTCTATATTTCAATCTGCGTCCAGATTTCACTCGTTGTGTACATCGGTATCGATGTTTCTCGAATCCTGACTCCAAATCCCCTTCAGAAATGACCTATGTATGAGACATGGGAAAGGCTTCCTTTCAAATGGCAACGTCATTTTGTTCAAACTCTCTCCGACCCCACCATCTTCACTGTCCCGGCCCTTGGAGCTAAATTTCGCGACTGCGGCCCGCCGGCTATGAGCTGAGTTTGAGACCCTTGGTGTATACTAGATGACGTCAAACTGCAATGAATTTGCATGTTCTACTTAGCTGCTAGCGTAAGGAATTCTTTGTTGATGTACTCATTAACGTGCAATCTTTTAGCAATTCTTCTTCAACGAGAGAACATGTGCAACACAGAAATGTCTCAGACGTATTGTATAGTTGCACAAAGCGTCGCTGGACACCGCCGCTATTCGCGCTATTGCCGCCTATAGCTCCCATTACGTGGCGATTAGTAATGCGAAAAATATTTAAGAAGGCCTAAAACAGGAAAACAAATATAAGCCAAATAGAGAGGTGGTTGTGTATCAAACATTCACATTTAATGAGTACAGAAACACAATACAGACGGCGTCCTTAATAGCTATGATCATGAAGTATCGTCAACTTACCTGTTGAGACAATAGAAAATTCGGTGCCTATGGAAAATTGCCTGAAACGGCTCGTTGGGACACTCATGAGTAAAACGGAGCGTTCAGTAAAAGAACGTTTCTCGAATCCCCTTTCTAACATCTTGAAGATGGCTCCTAATGATTTCCATTATTACAATACAAAATCAACTTCGCTATTTTCTTAAGCAGTAAGCAGAATATTTTTTACTGTATACTCAAGGCACGCCCACATAATAATATATTTGTTTTCAAAATCGCCTTGGCAACGTGTAAATGTGTAAACAGTAGTAGAATTAAGGCAGACAGTTGGAAGAATAAAGCGGAAATCTTATTTTGAGAGCGCGTTACAAAAGACATACTGCAGTGACCAGACCGGAAAAACAGTGCAGAGACCTAGGTAATGTATGTAATGCAAAATGACAGCTAAGAAAGCACTTGTGCTAATAGTCAAATTATGATTTCACAAATTATTTGAAGCAAAGTGAAAAATACGGTACGCCAAGATATTTTCTGTTAGGTAAACGCTTACTTTTTAATATCTAGCATCAGTACCAGTGGCGCTAAAGTTATTAGAATCTTATTTGCACATAAGTTAATTCATTGGATGCAAGTCAAATTTACATCCACGAGATCCTTCAAACTGCTGATATGTGAAATGCACGCGACGCAAAGCAACCCTGTTCTTGCACGCATCACAATTTTTTATGGAGCAAGACGCAAGAGAGTATCCAATAACTACACTGTAACAACATCGGAATTTGCGCGATAGATGCCACACGCAGTGGAGTACGCGGCGCAGGCCAGTGGCTAAGAACAAGTGCCGCGGCATTGGCGCAACTAAAAAGAAAGGAAATCGAGAAAACAAAAGGTACGTGGGCTTGGCGTAGACGTCCGCATGCTTGTATTCCTGATCTTCTACCTTCACTGCATCACACTGCCATGAAAATAAAGTAACGTCACTGCCCTTAGGCTTATTCAGATGGCTTAGTGGCACCAGTACCAGCTTGAGAAGCGGAGCTTGGCCAGCGATTATTTGTTTCGCATGGTTGTGTTGAGATAGAAGTATCTTGTATCTTAATATACACGATACATTATCGAATGTATCAGAAATACAGATAGAGATACTCGTCTTTCAAAACGTATCGCGATACAGATACAAGATACCCATAGAGTATCTGAGATACATGTATCTTCGATACTGCCCAGCACTCGCCATGTGTGATCTTTCGGAACATCTTACAGAACATATGCATCGTCTGTACCAAACTGCACAGTCAGCATGCGTGTCCGCAGAGGAGAATGAAGCAAAAACCCCCTGCCCGAAAAATCAGATCATGAAATGGAAAGTGACACGAAGAGTGGTGGACAGGGTAATCTCACGCATTTATGCACACACAGCCAAAGGATTCGATGGCATACCCGCCGGTGTTGTAAAACACCTGGGGGATGCTGCCCGAGATCACCTTGCCGACATCTTCTCTGGCATTGCGGCGGGTGACACAGTCCCTGCAGCCTGGCGAACAGGAAGGGTGTGCCTGGTGAGAAAGAAAGGTGGGAATGCCGGGCTTCTACGAGACTACAGGCCTCTGACTGTAACAAGCGTCCTATACCGTGTCTTTTAACAGATATTGAAGGCCCGGATGAGTGGGTGGGCAGAGAACAACAACGTGCTCACAGACTTGCAGAACGGGGTCCGAGCTGACCGACGCCTGGAAGATAACCTCTTCATGCTGATGCAAACCATAGTAATTGCTCGCAAGGGGTCCAGGAACCTGTATGGTTGCTTTCTTGACGTAGCTAAGGCATATGACAGTGTCCCACATGAATCCCTATCCCAGCGGATAGCAGATGTCGGAATGTCAGAAGTGTGGGTCGGCCTAATGCAACGGCTGTACGAAGATAATTCAGTTATAGCGTGCTTTGACGGAGCCCAGTCCAGACCAAATGGTAACACGGGGTCTTAAGCAGGGCTGCCCTCTCACCCCTGCTATACATGATTTATGTATCTGGACTGGAACATATGCTCCTAGCATCCGGAATCGGCTTCTCATCCACCCACCTGTACGATGGAATGTCCGTGACTTGGAAGCTGCCGGGTTTAGTTTATGCTGACGACCTGGTCTTGCTAGCCGAAAGCCCAACGAACCTGCAACAACTAGTCACCCTCGCTGCGACCCATCTGTACCAACTGGACCTGGCTTCAATGCAAAGAAGTCTGCTGCGCTACAGTCGTCAGGCCCCTACCCTACTGCCGACATATACCCGCCAGGAGGAGATCAGATACAATGGGCCACTGAATATCGGTACCTCGGGGTGGTATTGAGCACCTCTGGTGACTTGTTGGGCTTGCATGAAGAAAATCTGCGCAAGACTTTGCAGAGAGCAGCACACGTGCTGCGCCGGAAAAGCCTATGGGGATGCAACCGTTTCCTCCTCATCCGCGACTTGTGGAAGGCTGTTCACGTCCCAGGCCTCACATTTGCCAATGCCATACTGTGCCTCAGTGCGACAACCAGGCAGTGGCTGGAGCGTGGCCAACGGGAGGTGGGCCGCATGGCCCTTGCATGACACGGGCGTGTCGCCATAGAGGCCATTCAGGGTGACCTGGGATGGTCCTCATTTGAGGCGCGCGAGGCGAGAAGTAAGGCTACATACGAAGGACGCCTGCGACTCATGGACGACGAACGGTGGCCCATGCGACTGTTCAGATATGCGAGCCTAACCGGCACACAAACGCAGTGGTGCAGGCGCCTGGGCAACCTGAAAAGAAAGTTTGGCTTCTCTGCAAAACCTGTGATTGAGGACAAGATGTACAAGTGGGCCCATGCCTTGAAGACGCAGGTGTGTGAAGAGGAGACGGAGCAGTGGCGGTGTGCCATGGAAAATAAATCCACACTACTCACATACCGCACTCACAAGTCTGATATGGGCACGGAGCCCCTTATGATAACAGCGGTGGCAGTGCACTCCTTTTTGAGGCACGTGCCGGAGCGCTGCGTACATTAGCATACTGTCGCAGGTTCGACACATCTGTAGACGTGGCCCGGGCCATATGCCGAATATGCGGCGTTGAGGAGGAGACCACAGAACACCTCGTCCTCCGCTGCGCTGACTTGTGCCCGGGTCACGTAGAGGGCACCACTTTCCCGCTGGCACTGGGATTCCGAGGAGATACGGCGAACACAGCGGTGGCCAGAGCGGTCCACGTCACAAAACAGAGATTGGTGGAGTGGTGGCGCAGAACACGCAGACAATGCCGACGCGCAGACAATGTAGAAGTTCAGACAATGTCAATGTAGCCGGTCTGCAAGGAGACACTGGCTGGCTGTTGCAAACGTGACAATTCGTTATGTGTGTGTCTACCACATTTCTTTCATTTATTTTCTTTCCTTTTTGGTTAAGGCACTTGACAGCTGCCTACTCGTTACAAAGGGCAGGACCACTATTCATCATCATCATCTTCTTTTTTTTTCAACGCGTTGACGCGTGCTGCTGTGCTCGAGGCAGTAGCGTCTTTGTACTACGTAAACTCGTGAATGCCACCCTGATGCAAGCCATGTCCTCGCAATAAGACGTTTTATGAAATAAGACTGAAACTTGGTCTGCGGGTCCATTATGAAGTCCCATGAAAGGTGCACGAAGACCCCAAGAAACGAAGTGGACGGTCTTAGCGAAGGAGCTGCGCCTCGCAACGTACGCGCACACCTGCCAACTCTCCGACTTGCACAGGAGACTGCAGCAAACGTTCCGATTGTGCGGGCACGGCCGTGAATCTCCCGCAAAGCGCCCCCAAGACCACCGCGATAAGAAAAAAATTGGGCAGATCCCACGTACCGTGGGAATCGATGTTATGCGAAGCATGCACGGGATGGTGACTGTGGCGCAATGGTGACTCTGGTGAATGTGGCGTAAATCACATTGGGCGAAACATTACGGAATGACTTTAGAGAAATGTGGAAGTGGTATACGCACACTCATATGTTGAAGAGTCGCATATGTATTATATAATCAGTTGTTTACAGTTGAGTAACGATGGCAACAGCAACACGGGTGTTACCAACACCGGACTCGGTAAGCTGATATGCAGTGCTTATATCCTTCAATACTGGATGGCGCGAATCTGAACAGGACAAAGAATGAACACATGTGCACAGGACAGGCGTTACTCGCAACTAAGCTTCATTCAGAAGAGTTTCCCTAGATAAATACACAGCCGAGTGGCACGCACAGGCGCGCGCACTGCACGTACGTTACAGTCACAGTTGCCGTTGTTATGCGTTACAATAATTGTGCTTATACTTGTCCATTATGACGGAGAATGCATGCACGTTTCACGAACCCGTGTGTATGTGTAGAAGGGGTTCTTGACAGTTCTTGAACAAGGTCATCATCAGCCTGATCAGTGAGCACCAGCAGCTGGACCGGACTTGTTAATCGGATCCGTTCGTGATTGCGGCTCCGAGGGGTCTAATTGCAGCGAAGTGCGAGGTGCAGTGCAGCTGGTGGAAATCCTGGATGCCTCTCACAATGAAGTGATCTATGATGCCTCCTCACCTGGACGTGGCGGAGAGGTCTTTTGATGCCCTGTCCACATCCAAGCCGTCTTTCACGCAGTATAAGTACCAGGCGTTGTTGGGTCTTGATAAATCAATGTTAAAGTCGCCGGTAATGATGAGAGGCCTGGTTCTCTCGGCAGATTCATCGTAGAAAGCACTGACCCCGGTTTTTGAGTAATCCACATGCTCCACGTTGTGGACAACCTGGACGAGTGGATAGTAGTTGAGCGTCTTCCACGGGTGTTCTGTCTTCAGCTTCCTCACTTGCCTTGCGTCCGCCGCAGTGATGTAGCGGTTACGGTGCTCGGCTGCTGACCCGGAGGTCGCGGGTTCGATCCCGGACGCGGCGGCCGAATTTGGATGGAGGCAAAATACTAGATGCCCGTGTCCTGTGCGATCTCGGTATACGTTAAAGAATACCAGGTGGTCAAAATTTCCGGAGCCCTTCGCTACGGCGTCTCTCATAATCATATCGTGGTTTTGGGACATAAAATCCCAACTATTATTACCACTTTCTTTGCGTGTCAATGTGTGTGTTCGCGGTTACTGTGTTGGTTGAGACTATCATCTCTGGCACATACCCGTATAACATGATCTCTGGTATGCGGGTATGTGCTACACGTGACTAAAGGAAGGGTTTTATGACGTACGCGACAGGTATTTTGCGTTATTCATGACATGACCAGCGAATCGTGTTCGGCATACACTGATCCGCGGCTATGCCAATTTTGGTATATTACAAGCTATGGAGGTGACCAGGAGAGCGTCCAGACGTAGGCTAGATAGATAGATAGATAGATAGATAGATAGATAGATAGATAGATAGATAGATAGATAGATAGATAGATAGATAGATAGATAGATAGATAGATAGATAGATAGATAGATAGATAGATAGATAGATAGATAGATAGATAGATAGATAGATAGATAGATAGATAGATAGATAGATAGATAGATGCGTATATAGAAACGGCCAAAGTGCCTGAGGTTCGCTAAGAAATGCTTCGCATTTAATAACAGCACCAAGGGACAGCGATTCAAAAATTTTCTGGCCTTCATCTATCGCGTGCCAAGCACCTCTTAAGTTACTTTCGCCGCAGTACTCTGATGTCACGCGAGAAAACGTAGTACGATTAGGAAGGGGCTATTATCAATCACTATTCACAACATGTCTGGTTCACACACGCGCGCACGCACCGTGTATTTACGAGTGTAAGTATGATCATTGACGTCTAAAAACTTTACTGGCAATCATTCAGAGCTGTTGATGACGTGGCTGCGGCCCTGAGAAACACTAAATCAAAACGTATGCCAAACTTTTTTTTGTCGCATACTGATTTTCCATGCTTTCTGGTGATACAAATTTCGGATCATACGAATATTTTTGGTAACCCTGCGAGATTCGTATCACCGAGGTTTTACTGTATTCCCGTCAGCGGTCCCACCGTAGTTCTAGTGCTCACATTACAAAGTTATTTGAAGTTTCACGTTGAAGTCCTGTTTTTTCACCTGCGCATTCATCTGGGAACGCTATTACAGTTCATCTTGTGCTCCGCATTCACTTTACTTTGCGTTATTTCATTTTCATGTCAGCTATGCTATAATAACGTGATACAAGCCATACCTATGTTATCTTTCTTGCTTCCAACAAAGTCAGAATCAAGCAAAATTTATCACCGCTTATCGTTCTCAGCTTTCAAATACCTCCAGCTGGATTCACAAGTATAAAATGTTATGTGCTACAAGTAATTTCAGTACAACCATGAAGGACCGTGGTAGAACTTGGCCATTATGTTTTCTAAAATGCATAATTCTCATCTGTCCTCCGAATACATTAAAAGTAACTCGTTAAAACACTGGCCACACCAGCTTTGCTTCTAATTATACTTACTTGTTACCATAACTTTGTTCTGACCATGCTGAAAATACATACATTTTCCGATAGTTGTTCATCTTAAAGTGGTGGTGACACAAAAATTTTCAGTTTGTTATTTTATTTTATTTTTTGCTTCAAATGAAACGCCAAGCTCTTCAAGAGCCTAGGCGTAACTGCGCCCTAAACGATTAATTACAACATGTTTTAAAGCTAGTTTCGGTTCCTCATGTACCCTCACGCCACGACACATTGTGAGCTCCTCGTCACGTGCGCCCGCGAGATACTGTAACGTCTCCAAGGCCGCTCCGCTCCGCGGATTCTTTGCTGATACACCAACGGCCATTGTGCATGTTTCGGTACCCGACGTCATCGCAATAGCCATACGGGTGCGTGAAGTCACCAGCATTGACACTGTAGCCGGATGCCACGCTAGTGTAGACGTCAGTAGGTGCGCAACGCGAAAATTGACTTTAATGCCGAAATAAAAATTACACCATCTCCCGCTAAAGGGAACCATTTGTGGATGCGAAGCAGCGGGGAGATGGTTCGCTTGAGCAGGAGATGGTGTAATTTTTTTAGGAGCTGACTGGCCACGTTCTTAAGGGCCCCTAAACCACCAACAGACGCTCGCGTGCTCCTCTCCGTGCCTTTCCTCTATAGACAACAGCCGTCATGACGCCACCTATTTGTGACGTCTCAAGCAAGAGACGCTGTCAGTGGGCGAACAAGAGCTTGTTTTCTGCTAGCAGATGTGCGCGCTTCTTGCGTTTCCACCTCGGAGGCTGAGGAGGGGCACTCGGAGAGGCGGATAGACGAGCCGACGAACGCAGCCTAGCGAAGGAAAGAGCGAAACGAGAAAGCGCGTGCAACTCCGCCAGCGTTCGCTGCAGACTCGTGCACAAGTGCAACGCCACAACTAAATTTCTACCTCTGGATAGTTTAGAGGCCCTTTAAGCTGGGGCGAAGCCCCGCGCCGTAAGCTGCATCCATCCATTCAAAACGTCGTGGAACGCGAAGAGGAACGCTACGCGCGTCGTGCCTTCCCTCTAGCCTTGCCGTTAATTCTCACAGGGCGAGCGGGGCACGTGGTCGACAGGCGCGCGTGAGGAGGGGAGCGTAGGAGAGCAGAGAGAGGGGGAGGGGATGCGCTGGCGCTCATCGCGGCGTTGCGCAGGAGAGAATGAGGCGCGCGATAGAGGGGGAGGCGTGAAAGTGGGAAGGGAGCGTAAAGAGGAGGTGTGTGGAGAGAGTTTGCGCAGGCGGTGGTCACGGCGCACACCACCACCGGATTGAACTCCGCCATAAGCTGCTTCGCATCTAAAACATCTTACATCTTATCGGAATGCTCAGCCATCTCTGTATACAGAAGATTTGTACGGTGGGGTAACACCAGCTTGAAAAATTGGTGTCAGTACCCATTAAGACTCTATCCACCTGTCTGCGTTTCAAGGCTTGATTAAAGGCTATGTTACCCTATAATAATTTGTCTTCATAAGTATATGTAAAACTTTGGGTTCTTTTTAACACGAAAGTGTTTATTTATTTATTTATTTATTTATTTATTTATTTATTTATTTATTTATTCATTTATTTATTGTACCCTCAAGGCCCGAGGGCATTACAGAGGGAAGTGGTAAACGGGAAATTATACAAAAATTGGGTAGTAATATAACACAACAAGAAAATAATACAGTAACGCAATAAAACGACAGACTAGTAATAGCAGTACATACAATGTAGTAATGAAATGCTTTGCAAGTACTAACATGAACAAACAAGGTAACATGACATTAATTCCTGCTTATGCAATACTAGCTAATTAGTTATTAATTACTTAACAGCCATAACGATAAAAAGAACATGTAATTTTAAAGTTAGTCAATGTTAGCTACAGCCTTGCGAAAAAGTTTGGTATCATTGATGGCATAGGGAAGGTGGTTCCATTGCCGAGATGTTCTGGGGAAAAAAGAAGAGTGACTGAACGTGTTAGTATTACCTGTTTGAATTCTGACTTTGAAGCGATGGTTGATACGGTGCGATAAATAATGCGGCTGTGAAATGAAGTCATTTTGAAGAAATGGATGATGGCATAACTTATGAAACAAAGTTAAGCGAGCTGTATACATCCGAGATGCTCGTGATGGAAGACATAGGTTAGCTTTCATTGATAATAATAATATCTCGGGTTTAACGCCCCAAAACCACGATTTGATTATGAGAGACGCCGTAGTGGAGGGCTCCGGAAATTTCGACCACCTGGGGTTCTTTAACGTGCACCTAAATCTAAGTACACGAGCCTCAAACATTTTCGCCTCCATCGAAAATGCAGCCGCCGCGGCCCGGATTCGATCTCGCGACCTTCGGGTCAGCAGTCGAGCGCCATAACCACTAGACCACCGTGGCGGGGCTAGCTTTCATTGAAGATATGCTGGAAGTACGGTTATAATTAGAATAAATGAATCGAACTGAATTGTTTTGAACGAGCTCTAGACAAAAGATGAGGTTTTCGTTGTGTGGGTCCTACACTGCTGCAGCATGCTCTAATTTGGGGCGCACTAATGACTGATACAGTACTAATTTTTTTAAATGATGGGGCGTTAGAAAAGTTGTGACGTAAGTAACCAAGCGTGCTGTTAGCTTTACCGATTATGTATTCAATGTGAAGAGACCAGGTTAGATTTGAAGTCACATGAACGCCCAAAAATTTATACGAGTTCACGGAATCTAAGGATATATTATTCAAATGGTAGAATGGGAGGGTAGTGGAATTTCTATGAACACGCAAAATTTTACATTTGTTAATATTTTTTTATGCCGGGATCCACCAAGACTTCACCGACGTATTCCCGTCACGGATATGACGTTGGTGAAATCTACAGCCGCCAGCACGCTTAACACGAACGCTCCGCAGCATGGCCTGAAACGGTTTGACTGACGCTAGCGACGCGTAGCGTTGGGTTCTGTTGCCGAGATGTCACCAATACATGCCGACATACTATCCAAGCATACCGAGGTAGCCGTGTGAGGGCCTTCAGGCACATTCAAGCTGTGTTGTGCAGCTTTTCGCCTGAAGGACCCCCAACGTTGGAAAATAAAAGCATTTCTGATTATGTAGGCAACAATGTCCAGCACATCGCGGCTGGCATCAATCAAACCAGTCCAGGACACGCTGCGGATCGTTCGTAATAAGCGTGCTGACGGCTGTACGCTAACGAATGACAAATAAAAACTACAAGAAAACTTCCGTCGCCGGGAATCGAACCCTCGACCTCTCCGTCCGTGCCGACCGGTGGCCGGCGTTCTACCCACTACGCCACCGGCTCACATGCATGAGCTTCCACAAACGCGCCCTGTATTTCTCACACATTCTCTCTCGCAAAGTGCTCTTGGGTGGCGGGGTAGGGCGGTGCCGCCGTCTGGGAGCGGTGAAGTGAAATACTGCGTCATGACACTAACGAGCGCAGATAGGGAGCGATTCGGCTACGACGCAGTTAGGGCGTCTCGATGCTTGCGAGGAACGTTGGCTGCGCTAGCATCGAGGAGTCGCCCTAGACTCAGTTACGTTCTTTGCCTTTTGCTTCGTTTTAGCGTGTGACGGCTCGTTTTCGGAGTAGTGCAGCTTTCACATGCACCAACGTAGTTTCTCCGCCGCCTACCGCTTCGAGTGCGATAGCACCGACTAAAAACTTCTGCACTAAGCGCGGCAGAAAAGCAACGATGTCGACGGGCGAATGTCGCGCCTTGGTTGAGCCAGACAGACGCCAGCGGGAAGTTCCGCCTTCTCGCGTTCGCGGCTCAAGCTACGAACCTCTGCCTCCTGTGTTGCTGAAGCGCAGTGTGGTCGAATATTCATGAGCACAGGCATCGGTTACCCCATTACTCGGGAGCATACACCTTGCCATTTCTTTCCTCAAGTGACGACGCTTTGAAGGAGTGCATATCGTGTACTAGTGTTTAATATGTGCTTGTTGATGCATCTTTGCGCGGAATTTACGATACGCTGTATTCAGGTATATGTTAACAACTTCAGCTACCAAAACGGTTAAATCGTGACCATGGGCGTTAGTCGTGGGGATGACGTGCCACTAGGCGTCAACGTGGGTGCATCAACGTCAAACGGTGCTATGGCTACCACACACCTACAGATATTGCGCGAGCTCTCATATATCAATGCACAATAAGCAATCAACTGCTTCTATGAAGACGTTTCACTTTCGTGTTATACCAATTCCCATGACAGAGGGATTAGCCATGAGTCTTTTCGTTATTGTTGTGCGTTCGTTCTTACTGGTATAAAAATTGCTTACTAACTTGTATGTTGATTGTTTTGTATACATGTATATGTATACTTTGTTTCATTTTATTACTGATCCCTATTTCAGTTTTCTTGTGTCCTATCCTTTATTGTTTCATCCTCTACTGTTCTGTCTATTCGTAATATTTATTGAAATTTCGCTGACTTTCAAAACCGGGATCCTGCTTTCTTTGTAAATACTCCGAGACACTCGTATGTGTGGTTATGCTTTATGTGCTTTATGTGTACGCTTGAATAAACTGAAACTGGCCCATCACTCCCACGTCGCCTAAACGGCGGACCTCTCTTGCTGCAGCATGCACTAGTCTAGCAGGAACACTCGCTGTAGTCTATTTCTAGAAATCGTTATTCTGCATAAGGCCAGAAGAGGACGAAAAGCACCTCCTTCTACACCGCATAAAATATGACGCAAGAGAGGCTTTGGAAAAGCTGCACTGTTTTGACAGGCGCCCACTACTGTAAGGAAAAATTTTAGGTCGACCGGCATTAGAAAACTTGCAACGCAAGCGCAGCACGCGCATTAGTACAATACTTTTAAGAATCAGATACTTAAATAATACGTTTCGCTCGTATACTTGCTGTTATTGTTTTGATATATCTGGGTTACGTGTTTCTTGTATTTTCGTATTTTTGAGGATATTTATGTGGCATTTGTGTCTACATGCATGACACTTTCGCTTATAGTGCGACGCTGAAGAGGAGAAGCATTACCGGCAAGTGTCGATTTTCATCTGTGCGACCATTTTCATTCCGCGAACGCTTTTTTTGTGTGAGCACTTTGTTGCGTGAATACTTACGTCGTAATACTCAGATTTGTTGAAGCCAATGTCCAACTGTGCGTTATTCTTTCGACTGTGGGGTTTGTTAACATTGGGACGAAAACTAGCATCTAAGAAAGGAGAAGGCACCATATTCTCCCTAAATACATTATTAAAGAAAAGAAAGATGCGACAACGCAACATTCCAAATACGCGTGTCTTTACCCAATCTGTCTTTTCAACGCGCAGCTTCGAGTATTTTGGTTTTTTTCGGCGTTTGTCTTTTTTATCTCCTCTGTTCAGGTCGGCGCTTCTCTCCCTGTGCCAGCGGAGGAAAGTAAAGAAGCGAATACTTGACCCCTTTTGAACACTCTCACTTTGTTGGCTGCAAGCATTTATTATTCTTCATTTGAATTCGCTCTTTCTTCCTCGGGCAGTTCGCGACACGACGCGGTGGCCCGTAAGCTAGCCGTGCCCATTCAACCAAAGCGAGCTACGGAGAGCCGCGATCTTTTTCGCCGTGTTGCAGCAGAGAGGTGTACGCCGACCTCTTCTGTCTGCGAGTCATTAGGCGCATCATCGCGCGTTCTTCCCGCTGTCTTTTTCCTCTACAGCTGTATCATCGTTCCCTTTAATTCGCTTGCACTGCCACCAGTTAGGTGTACTGCTGACGATACGCCAGTCTCACCATCGCTACTCGTGTGAGCGAAGGCGATGATCTCATTTTGGTGGTTCTGCTTTTGAGCCGTGCCGGATAGCGCTCCAGATTCGCAAGCATAAATAACGTCTACGAAATCTTCGTTAGCTGGAAAGGATATGATTTCTGTACTTTTGCAGAAAATGTGGATGGTCTTGACACTTGATTGTACTCAGAAGCCTACTAGTACGACGCATAGTCCGGCAAACACACTCATGAGTCGACTTACTGAAGCTCACTTAAATTCAGATCGAGCATTGAGTCTTAGTCTATGTGAGTCCGAGTGAATCCGGTGGAGAAAGAGTTTAGTGAATCTGAGCCCGGGTGAGTCCGCTTGAGGAAACCTTTGGTGAGTCTGACTCCGAGTGGGCTCTAAGGGCAAAAGATATTTCATGAGTGGGTCTTATGCTCCACATTTTTTGCCGACCTATGGTCCGACGCATAACATTTAAGTGTGCGGACGGACCTTCTTAACATGGTCTCGTATTATACGGGTTCACGGCGCTATGATGCATACCAGCATTACAAAAGGGCAAAATGATGTCTAGCAATAAGCGGAAAATGCAACGACACTCTTCGAAGAATTTTATAGAGCGCTGAGTTTCTTTATCGAATATTGCGTGGAACCTCGCTGATTGCTCAGCAGACTCAATTACATACGAGATTGAGACGCAAGTTGTGCTGGTTAATCTACGTTGAATCGACATAGAAGAGGGATGGCAATGCCACTGGGCCGTCCCACAGGCACAAGCACCAGTGAAAATCAAAGCTTGCAGCAAGCCACATGTCTATATCGCTCTTCTTACTAAAGAAAAAAAGTGCGAATAACAGATAACACAATTTCCACCTTGCCTGACTATGTTTTGGTTCGGAATTCTAATATCCTGTGTACATCTCGTTCGTGTCCGTGTTTTTTTATCGCAGCCATGCATCATGTTCAAAGTATACACCAGCCCAAACGAAAGCGTTGCTAATATAATCAGCCACGATATAAGCGAAAAACGCTGCGCTGGAAAGTTTTTTTTTTTTTCCAGCTAGTTTCATTAAAGCCAGTTACCACGGTCGCCGCTAAACGTCGCGAGCTCGTTTGGCGGCTTCATTCGTGATGTCTGTGTTATGCTGACCAAGCATGCATTGCCTTAGCAGTATTCACTGCAAGCTCCCTACTCGACTAGTCCTCGAACATGCTGAGCAAGCTGCGTTGGGTCCTGTTATACGTGCCCGTGTTTGGCCAAAATGAATGAGGGCTTTGGCTATCTGTATGCGCATCTTCTTGTCGAGCTTCTGGGTGCATCATCAAGAGGAAAAATTCGGCAGATCCCACGAATTGTGGGAATCGATGTAATGCGAAGCAGCCAGCAAAGAGCTGCATACATCGCCTTGTTTGTCTTTGAGCCAAATGAAATCATTCATGCCATGGCATCCCTTCCACCATATATCGCATGTTTGCCATGCACGCATGCATGCACAATCTAGTGTACACCATGCCAATGAAACGCATTTTCTGGTATATAAACGCATGGCCTGTCGTTTCTGTTCATCACGCACTCGTGTCATGCCATACCAATTTTGGTATATATCACGTTAACAAAACGGCCGGAAGCGCACCATGACAGTGGCATGTAAATCATACCGTTCATGACATGCATAACATGATTCGCATGTTAAGACCTCTCATTTATATTCGTCATACAGTCACATCGCGCAATACCAATTTTGGTGTATATCAAAGGAGCGAAATGGCCGCGAGTGCACCATGAGTAGAGCATGTAAATCATGCCATACATGACATGAATATTATGGTTTTTCATGTTACCACCTGTCATTAATGTTCATCATACAGTCACATCGCGCAATACCAGTTTTGGTGTATATCAAGCTATCGAAACGGCCGCGAATGCACCATGAGCGTGGTATGTAAGTCATGACATACATTGCATGCATGTCATAGTTTTCATGTTACCACCTGTTATTCATGTTCTTCATACAGTCACATCACGCAATGCCAATTTTGGTGCATATTAATCTAGCGAAACGGCCGGGAATGCACCATGAGCGCGGCATGTAAATCAT
Organism: Rhipicephalus sanguineus; assembly: GCF_013339695.2. Taxonomy (NCBI): domain Eukaryota; kingdom Metazoa; phylum Arthropoda; class Arachnida; order Ixodida; family Ixodidae; genus Rhipicephalus; species Rhipicephalus sanguineus. The sequence continues at coordinate 64,697,787 of NC_051178.1, read as the reverse complement.
GACATACATAACCTGCATGTCATGATTTCCATGTTACCACCTGTCATTTACGTTCGTCATGCAGTCGCGTCGCGCAATACCAATTTTGGTGTATACCAAGATAGCGAAACAGCCGGGAATGCACCATGAGCGCGGCATGTAAAGCATGACATACATGACCTGCATGTCATGATTTCCATGTTATCACCCCTCATTTACGTTCGTCATGCAGTCGCGTCGCGCAATGCCAATTTTGGTGTATGTCAAGCAAGCGAAACGGCACCAGTGCGTCATGAGCGTGACACGTAAATCATGTCGTGCATGTCATGCATGTCATGATTTTCATGTTACCACGTCTCACTTACCTTCGTCATACAGTCGCTTCGCGCAATACTAATTTTGGTTACATCAAGCTAGCGAAGCGGCCGCAAATGCATCATGAGCGTGGCAATTAAATCATGACATACACGACATGCATGTCATGGTTTTCATCTTACCAACTGTTATTCATGTTCTTCATACAGTCACATCGCGCAATACCAATTTTGGTGTATATCATTCTAGTGAAACGGCCGCTAGCGCATCATGAGCGTGACATGTAAATCAGGTCGTACATGACTTGCATGTCATGATTTTCATGTTACCACGTCTCACGTTCGTCATGCAGTCGTGTCGCGTAACACCAGTTTTGGTGTATATCACGCAAGCGAAACGGACGCGAATGCACCACGAGCGTGGCATGTAAATCATGACATACATGTCATGGATGTCCTGGTTTTCATGCTACCACCTGTTATTCATGTTCTTCATAAAGCCACATCGCACAATACCAATTTTGGTGTATATCAATCTAGCGAAACGGCCGCGAGTGCGCCATGAGCGTGGCATGTAAATCATGTCATACATGACACGCATATCATGATTTTCATGTTACCACGTGTCAGTTATGTTCGTCATACAGAAATGTCTCGTCATACCAGTTTTTGTATGTATCCCTTCATTTAAACGGCCGCGAGCGCCCCGAGACCATGTCATGTAAATCATGCTGCACATGACATGCGCGTCATGATTTGCATGTTAGGACCTGTCATTATGTTCGTCATGAACTCTTGTCACGCCGTACCAATTTTGGTATATATAAAATTAACGGAACGGCCGCAAGAGCCCAAAGGCCATGGAATGTAAATCATGCTGTTCACGACGTGCGTGTCATGATTTTTATGATATGACCTGTCATTTATGTTCGTGATATGGCCATGTTATGGCACACCAATTTTGGTATACATCCGATTAACGGAACGGCCAGGGAGCCCAAAGGCCGTGGAATGTAAATCATGCTGTTCATGACATGCGTGACATGATTTTCATGATATGACCTGTCTTTTATGTTCGTGATAAGCCCATGTTATACACACCAATTTTGGTATACATCCGATTAACGGAACGGCCGCAAGAGCCCAAAGTCCGTGGAATGTAAATCATGCTGTTCATGACATGTGTGTCATGATTTTCATGATTTGACCTGTCATTTATGTTCGTGATAAGGCCATGCCATGACACACCAATCTTGGTATAGATCCGATTAACGGAACGGCCGCAAGAGCCCAAAGGCCGTGGAATGTAAATCATGCTGTTCATGACATGCATGTCATGATTTTCATGATATGACCTGTCATTTATATTCGTGATAAGGCCATGTTATGACACACCAATTTTGGTATACATCCGATTAACGGAACGGCCAGGGAGCCCAAAGGCCGTGGAATGTAAATCATGCTGTTCATGTCATGCGTGTCATGATTTTCATGATATGACCTGTCATTTATGTTCGTGATAAGGCCATGTTATGACACACCAATTTTGGTATACATCCGATTAACGGAACGGCCAAGAAGCCCAAAGGCCGTGGAATGTAAATCATGCTGTTCATGACACACGTGTCATGATTTTCATGATATGACCTGTCATTTATGTTCGTAATAAGGCCATGTTATGACACATCAATTTTGGTATACATCCGATTAACGAAACGGCCAGGAGAGCACAAAGTCGTAGGCGGCTAGATAGATAGATAGATAGATAGATAGATAGATAGATAGATAGATAGATAGATAGATAGATAGATAGATAGATAGATAGATAGATAGATAGATAGATAGATAGATAGATAGATAGATAGATAGATAGATAGATACGCTCAAAGTCGCAGAAGTTCGCTAAGAAATGCTTCGCATTTAAAAAGTGAGAGAGAGAGAGAGATAATAAAACGAGAGAAAGGCAGGGAGGTTAACCAGAATTGTAGCATCCGGTTTGCTACCCTACACTAAGGGGAGGGGGAAAGGGAAAGAAAGGTGGAAAGGACAGCGGAGAGAAGAGCAGGCGCGCGGTAAAAAAAAAGAAAAGATATAAACAAAAGGAAGCTGTAGATCGGCAGTACTAAAGCCTATTCAATAGGCCACTGGCAGAGAGTGCTGCTTGCAGCCAGTGTGCTGAGGCAGAGAGTGCTGCTTGCAGCCAGTGTGACAGCGAAGAAACGATAGATCACGTTCTTTGTCGCTGCCCTCGCTACAGCTCGCACAGACTGTCGCTAGCTGCTGTGTTGGCCCGCCTTGACGACAGACCCCTGTCGGAACAGTCAGTGCTGGAATGCCGACCCGAACTGTCTGCACAGCGAAAATCATTTAAGGCCTTACTGAACTTTTTGGGTTTAAAAAGTGAGCACATTGAATGAAGCTATGCACTCAGTAGACGCGGTTTAAATTTGATTGACTTCATGATGAATCACGCAGAATAGGCCTCGCGCGCTCAGTTGATGGCGCCACCGCTCTCCGAGTTCGCAGCACCAATGCGGCCACTTCACGCATTTTGTATCTGTTCCCTTCCCGGCGCGTAGCACGCAGTTTCGTGCGGTGAACGTCGATGCGTGAAAATGGCAACGCAACACCAGCCCCGCTTGCTTTTTTTGCGGCTACGGACGAATAGCAAACGTTCAGGAATACTTCAAACGAAGTAGTTCGCTTTGGCGTGGCGACTTGTACGCCGCTAATCACGTTTACTGCGTGAGATAAAAACTCCGGAGTGCCGTCGGTCCGTCGGGAATATTCCGAAAATGCATCGCACATATAAAGAGCATGGAGCACGACGTGCGTTTAGAAGCGAGTAAATGTTTTTCTTGGCCAACGTTAGAATACTTTTTATCGACAGCCTCGCGCGTCGCTTGTCTTATGACCTGCGCGCATTATCAGACAGCTGGGATAGTTGAAATGACACATTAGCAAGGATAAAAAGATAGAGACCACATGAAGTGCCCGTCGCTTAGTTTTCTAGCGTTGTTAGTCCATCGGACACTTTGCTAAATTATATTTTTGAACATGTGCAACAATGTTTTTCGTCTAGGTCATCCGATCATAAAGGCAATCCTGGGGCCCCTCAGCCCGACAGTTGTGCACAGCCGACAAAGTGGGCACTGCCGAGGACTGTTTTGCGCCGCAATAGTTGCCACAAATCTCCGTTTGGGCGAACAATAGTGAAAGGAACAAGGGAACCAACAATGTGTCAATATTTACCTGGAGCAGTAGCGTAGCCAGAAATTTGTTGTTTTTTTTTCGGTGGGGGTTTAACCATACTTCTTTATATGTGTTTGTGCGTGCGCGTTTGTATGTGTGCGTGTATACATGCATATGCAAAATTAAAGAATTTCGGGAGGGGGAGGGGGGTTGAATCCCCCTGGTTTCGTCAGTGACTTGGATAGCAAGCGAAAGAAACCGCGCGAAGACAGGATGCGTTTGCTTATCGGGCGCACCGGACGGCTGCGATCCAACGTTTCCGCCTATCAGCCTCGTATGACTTCCATGAAAAATGATAAATTTGCATCTTCGGCAGCTTCCCGGAAGTATTCTTGTATCTGTTATGACATGCGAACTCGCAAGAGCAGATAGAAGTCGACTTTTTCGCCGCGTACACACACTTGCGCTGCTATAGGGGCCATTGCCAACCTGCTGCGGCCAAGCGCGGCTACGCGAAGGGAACAGGGACATTTTGCCAGCAGCCGCCGCAGTCGCGCTGCATGTGCGATTTGAAACAGCAGCGCACGAGGCCTACAGGCAGGAGAGTTAGTGATAAGGAAGCAAATTTTGGCTCAGTGGGTAGGGAAATTGAGCAAGATGCTTAACAGTGACGACAGAGTTGATATGCAAAACATGAACAGGTTTATTGATGTCTTAAACTACGCACCCTTACTTGTAAAATATGTCAAGTAAATCATAGGATGGTGCGGAAACAAGATTCACGATTCAAGAAGAAACTAATATAGCCTCATCTGACGAAAATTGGCTGTTTAGATGAGCGCGAGTATCCCCCGGTGGTGAGGGTGGTAAATCTTACCGAGAACGGTCCTAAAGGACACCTGACTATTCGTCAGGAGGGCATCTCCCACGTCGGGAAGGGGAGCCCTAGGCTCACCGCCGCTTCGCGGGCATTCTGGACAGCCCAGAGTTGGTCTTGTAGCCTACTGCTCCTAAGAGCGTCGTCCCACTTGTTCTTGTCCTCCAGGTAGGAGGCCTGCGTCGCGCACCTCCACAAAATGTGTCCCAAGTTCACATATGCACCACATTTTGCACATTTCAATGATCCACTGTAGTCCAGGTCGATTCGGCTCATACGCCAAGGATTGGGGTACGAGTCCATCGCATGTAAAACGTCCATCTGCTCAGTGCAATTCCGTAGCGCCCAAGTTAGCATTTGGGGTCACTTGGCTCAGTAGCCTTGAACTTTGATTATAAACAACAGCAATAATTTCTACAAAATTGAGGTAAGCGTTATGCCACAGGAAAAGATATCACGAAAATTGGATATAGACCGATGATATTGCGATTGGGCGCCAATATACTCAAACTGATAGAACCTTATATTGCGTCCAGTTTCCACAAGTAGTATGGTTCAGAGCCGATGTCAGCGTTAACTGGTCAACGGTTCAGAAACTTGGCCGATAATGAGGTAGACTGGTGTGGGGTTTTACAATTTAAGGTATTCGTGCTGTGTTTCATCAAAGCTCTTAAAGCAGCGACTATGCTAAGCGCGTATCATTGAGCAAATGCCTGGGACACAAGCGAAGACACAGCCATCTGACCTCTGCAGCAAGATACTCAAAATATCTGGATAGACTGCCAGCGCGCTACGAAACTAACAGTCGTGTATTGCCTATTTCACTTTATTGATCACTGCTAGGCCTGCCTGTTCTTTTATACCACTTAGACACCGAAGATGTTTTTTGTTTATACTTAACAAGCTTTTTTAGCAGCGGAGCTGTTTGAACTTGGTAGTAAGGCCGGTGTCGTAGACCGAAAACTCGGCAGCTATGCGCCACAGAAAGCGGTTATGTGCCAAGTAGCTCCTAGCGTAGCATATCCATGCAGATTATGGCAAGGGGGTGGGAAATGGAAGTGAGGGTGATGAGGAATGAAAGGAGGAGGGTTGAGGGTAAAGCATGGCATCACCTTGCGCAGTAAGATTAGCAAGGGTATGGGAAACGAAAGTGGGGGTGAGGGGGACTGATGTTAGGATGGAGAGGAGGAAAAGGAGGAGGGGAGAGGGTAAAGCGTAGCATAACAACATAGCAAGGAATGGGAAACAGAAATGAGAGTGAGGAGGAGTGACGTGAGGGTTAGAAAGGGGAAAGGAGGAGAGATAGCAGTATAGAAATAGATATAGACAGAAAGAAAGATAAAAGAAAGAAGAGAGAAGATGATGAAAAAAGGAACTCAAACCGAGCTCGCCAGGTGGTGGCGCTTGCTTGCTAGCTCCGCGATTTACTCAGATTTCACAGGCGTGGAAATGGCTTTTCTTTTTTTCTTTTTTTTAGGAAGCTTCTCAAGTTGGAAACAGAAGCCTTCTACTCTTGCTGGGTAGAATTATGAACAGATAATATATCTTCGAATAGTAACTGCTGAATATTCTGGTACTAGCTAAACATTTAATCCTAGCGCCAATTCATCATGACCAGGTATGTTAAGGTGGTAGGCCACCTTTAAAAATCGAATTTTTTTCACGAGGTCGATTTTTATTTTTGTAAATTTTGTGCACGCCCAAATATTCAAAAATATATTGC